>NC_051182.1:111879923-112124540 GCF_013339695.2 Rhipicephalus sanguineus | reverse complement strand
TTGTCGAGTGCTAGTGTGCCACCGAACGGGCACATTTCGATGACATGAATAGGGAGGTGCGCGCAGTTCTGTAATTATGTTACCGGTAAAAGCACATTCGTTGCGGCAGTCGTGTCTACTCCGAGCTGTCAGCAAACATCCAGCACGCGTTCGCGTGCGTTTTCTATTCGCAACTTTCACGGCCTAGAGAGGGCGCTAGTGGAAATCCAATATGGCTGTCGTTTGGGGGACCGTGCCGACGCCGCCTGAGAGTGTGTCTGTCACTTCGAACCGCGCAGTCATTCGGCTACAGCCGTCGTTTTGTCACGGCTTTTTTTAGAAGTTCATTGACTCTTGGATGTATTACATCGCACATCGGGGGTTCAGAAACGCGTGTGCGGTGTACTTTGAAGGAGGAGATGTTTTGAACGCCGGGTATATCATTTGCTGTGGTGTGAAGGAATGCAGCTTCGTCGTACAAGGATTATGCCTGCAGACTTTCCAACTGCGGAAATGCCCCCACGAGCTGTGTTCGAATTCAGGCGCGACCAAACGTAAAGGTAAGTCCACGTACGTACTGGCTTGTTTTACCTTCCTCGTGTCCCTTCTTCGATGGGGTATTCTCCCGACTTTGCGTGTGTGACCGCGCTTATGGAAGTGTAGTTATCTTTTTGCCGCTGATAGATAGTACAGAAACACCTGTTGCTCACCGGCCCGAACGCTGCCCGCGAACGAAGCGCTTGCTGCTGATGCGTGTGGTATGGAGTATATGCACACGGTCGTTCGCTCTCAGATCATGCGAGCGGATGGCTGCGCTCTAGAGGATCAGTTCGTCCGAGGCGCCTTGCACGGAAGCAAAAGTAGCACAGGTGTAGAGCAACCTGAAGCTCCTGCTTCTTGTCCTATTTTCGCTTCGATGCTCGCTACGACGGAAGCAATGGCGCTCTGAAGAGCCCAGCCATCCGCTCGCATGATCTAGCTAAGAGTGAACGACCATGTACCTACAGTCGCGACGTCGCTGTTCGAACCCTATTATCGCTTTGCATGGCAGAAACTACGCTGCTTTTATGCGCTTATAAACAAAAGGCACTTTTGTATTTGACTGCTGAAGAGGGATTTATGGGGTAGCAAAGCAGATGAGACATGCTTGGAAGCTGATTTCATCACCGCAGAAACACTAATTTCACATCGAAATCTTATTTCCATCATTTATATGTTCACAGACAGAGGACAATGGAAAAGAAATCTGCCAGTAGGCTGCTGCACTAAACCGTAGCCCCACGCAATGATTGGCGCGTGTGCAACAGAAATAAAAACCAGTCAATTAACAAATGATAATGTGATCAGTGCAGATTATATGTAAAAAGCCACTCTACTAAAGAAGTATTTTGATGACAAAAAATTCGATGGAGTAATTCCCCACGCAGCAGGAATGCCGCGAGCACAAATGTTTTTTTTGTTTTTTTTCTCTCTTGCAGGGCCTGCTCGTGCAAAACAGGAAACCTCGCCTTTGACGGCACGGCGTGTGCACTGCGGCACGCAGGGAATTTTGTGATTCTTGTACCTCTTGCCCATACTGAGGAAACAATAAAGCAAATAATTGCCACTACGACTCGCAGTACCTGTCCGACTTCAGTAGTTCACTACAGCGTTCAGAAAAGCCGTCGTTAAACTCGCCATCGACTAAAAATAAAACACCAGCGAACCGCCGAAGTGGCGCCGACTGAACGCGGGAATGGGCTGGCTGCGTGGGCATCCCCTGAAGGACAGTTTTGACGGCTGCCGCATGGCGTCGCTACCATCTGTGAAAGTTGCGAATTGATAACTTTTCGATTGCTTGGATGCCAAGTTTGTCGTGCGGCTTTAAATTTATTATGAGCTCAGTGTGAAGAGCATAAATTTACATCTGCCCTGTTGAATCACTGGCTGCATCGCAATGCGCAGTGTTCAGTTTTGTGGAGTTTCACTTTTGCCGAGGTTTGCATCGAATGATGACAACGTCGGATCGCAAGTTTAATATCACCTTGGATTTTTTTAGAGCTCCCTTTGAAAGCATAATGATACGCGCCAAAAAAAAAAAATTCATGCCCACTTCGACCATGCAGTTTCTTGTAGAGGCGTGTTTGATTTTGAATAATATCGACGCCTGATCACGCACCGTGTTCGTTTATTCGAATGTCGCTTTGGTTATTTCGACAGCTGGCATGGTCAGCATCATACTATACAGGGGCGTAGCCAAGGGGGGCGGGGGGTTCAAACCTTCCCCGAAAATTTCCAATTTTGCTTGCCACGAACATACATAAATTATGTTGGACCCCCCCCCCCCCGAAAAAATTTCTGGCTACGCCCCTGATACTATACAATACCCACTGGGATCGCGCATGTTTATGATTATGCTGAGATTTGTGCCCGATGATAAGCGCATCTGAATTAGCGAAGCCATCGAAAATTTAATTGCCGCCTAGGTTGGTTCCTTTTTCAGCTCGTTTCCAAAGCGGCAGCTGTATATTGCCGCGGCTCACGCGCATACAAGGCTTTATATTACGTGCCGCACGCATGACATTATTACGAGGCACGCCGTGGTGGGGGACTTCGGATTAATTTCGGCCACCTGGGTTCTTTAACGTGTACGTAAATCTAAGTACGCCGGTGTTACTGCATTTCGCTCCCATCGAAATGCAGCTGCCGTATGCGTGAATCGAACCCATGACCACGATCTTAGCAGCGCAACACTTCAGCCTGCTAAGCAATCACGGCGTGTCGCATGCAAGGCCAATATAAACGCTCAGTGCAAACATGCGGCTTAATCCTGTTTACAGGGAGCCGCGATGGGACATGTGCCGCAATCAGCTGAGTTAAACGCGTAGTACTCACGGTACGTTATTTAAATTGTTTGTAATAAGCCCACATGCTCCGCTGCTGTCACATTACAAATGGTTGACTCGGAAAGCCAGCGCGCAATCTCGAAACGTACAGCGGCTGTATATTTGTTGTAGCTTCGGTTCACAAACGAATTCCCTTCAAATGAGCACGATCATCGCGTTTCTCCCCGTTAATAGTTCGTAATACTGCGTACGACAAAAATTGCTTCAAGGTAAGAAGACCGCGAAAGCATCGCGGCGAACTGCCATAATCCACTCTTCACGCCTCTGCTCCTCGCCCTGCTTGCATTGGAAACGGTAGAACTTGACGGGCAGTTTTCGGCTGTTCATCATTTTAAACTTTTGTGACAGTTCACAATGCAGCAGGGCTGCATGCCTGCTTTCGAGTACGACGAAGGAACGGCACCCGTAGCGTGAAAAATGCGAGATAAAAGCCCCGGGGAGCACGTTCTCCGTGCGCGCAATGGGAGAACCAAGCAAGAGCGACCCGTCCGAGCTACCAGAAGTTTCCCCTCTCTCCGCTGGGGCGGTGGACGGCGCTGCGCAAACTTGAGCGTTGGACCGCAGGGCCAAAAAAACAAGGCGCAGTTTCGTAGCGGTGGGTGGGAACAGGAACTGACGTTACCTTGACAACTGTTGTTGAGACCTGGTTTAGAACAATCGACGAGCTCAGTGCTACGTCAACTCGCCGATCGCCGAGTTTGCGTCACTGCGCGTACGAGGAGGATTGGTCAGGCGTAGGAAAGAAGCGCGGGAATTGTTTTTCGAAATGAAGGGTCTGCGCGGCGCGCAGCGCTGTAATATTCGGAAAACGTGATCGCCGCGGTCTACTGTACGAATTACCGAGCTTGTTTTGGGGGTGGTAAAAAAAAAGTCGGCAGCCTGTTTTACGGGCCCCTTTAACCAATCGCAAGGAAGTCTACCTCTTCTGTACCACACAAGTATATGCGCCTCCCTGAAAGCGCACCAAAGCGAGGAGACAGCGGCACACAATCCGGGCACCAGCGGGTCAACTTTCACAGGCGCGAAAAAATGCCGTCCGAGCTGGGACTGCGCGGCGGGAGTACAGAGGCTGACGTCACAGCCTACCACAGTGCATTTTTTGGTGGGTTCACGGCTATTTAATTAACGCAGTCCAGAGAGACTTATGCAGGCTCCCAGGGAGCCGTCTGTGAAAAGGTGACTTTTCCTAGGAAAGGAGCAACACCTCCTTTCTGGACTGTACCACGGGATGCAAATGTCTCAGCAGTGAATTCTTGGGGGGTCACGTCTATTAAAGGGACACTAAAGAGAAACAATGATTTGGTTTAGATTGATAAAGTGTGCTCGGAGAACTCTTGTGTAGTTTATTTCACTACCGTAGGTTTATTATTACAGGAGAAAACCAAGAGCATTTAACGTATTTTGGCGCCACTGGCTCGACGAAACTTCCACAAACTCGTTATGTCAAGTCTCTGGCCCCCTCAGAGGACAATGTACTTCGATTTAACCGATTAGGAACTACGTAGGCCCAAGCAGGCGCCGTCAAAATATGTGACGTCACGGCAAATGGTGGGAATTCCAAGGTGGCGTCGCCACCTGTATTTCCTTTTTGCGCGTTTTCGTCTTCGCGCAGAAAGCGTGGTGTTTTGGTATCGCGGAAGACTACTTACTAATGAGAGAAAAATCGTTTTGCTCTTTAGTGTCCCTTTAAGGGGAGTATGGAGTGCCCATGGAGTCTTCTGTGAAAAGATCTTTAAGTAGCATTAATCCAGTTTGCTGCAGCGGTGGCGGGAAGTACAATAATGGGCCTGCATGCCCACCAGCTGTAGCGGCGTTCTGATAACATATGCGCCACGCGGGAGCCGGCGCGTTCATCACACTTCTACATCTAGCCACTGTAAGCGGATAAGAGAGAAAAAAAACATCGTCCGCCGTTCACGCCAGGCAGTCGGGCGCTGCGCCGTGCTCCCGACCGGGCTGCAGAAATTAGGCGCCTTTTCCACTTCAAATCACTACCACCACCAGTCGCAAACGTCTCTTTGGAGCCACTGGCCCCTTCTGTGTGCGTGCACAGGATCGAGACAGCAAAATGAAAAGACACTCTGCAACAACGAAGCAAAGGAGTCTTGCGTCTTACTTCAAGAAAGTTCGAACCGATGAAGCGGACGGAGAAGAACCACCTCCTTCGAAGGATAACACTTCGCCTTCCTCAGCACTGGTGGAATCCAAGCGCGTCGGAACTTCTGTAGCGACTCAGGAGAATGCACCGGTTATGTGAATCACCTGAGAACGAACACAAGCACGACACCCGTGCGCCTCCGGGAAATGATGGTGGCCGCAGACCTTTGTTCTACAGTCAACGCTGTGCAAAGTGACGCCTTTACCACTGGGCAATACCCAAGGAAGGTGGGTGGCATGGCACCTACACATTCTGGTTCGCCTTCCCTCTGTGCGACGAGTGCGAATATTTTCGACTTGGGGCTGTTTCTCTCGAAAAGCAATAATGTAAATGACCCAGAGACGACGGAGAAGCTGCTGCTCAATCCGTTGACCCCTCCGGCTAACTACGATTATCCAGCCACAGGGAAAAGAAATCTGAAGTTCCAAACTCACTGGGTAGATCGTTACCCATGGCTTGTTTATTCAGAGAAGCTTCAAGGAGCATTATACAAATATTGCGTAGTCTTCGCAAGCGAGTGTGCAGGAAAAGGGGAGCACCAGCGCTTGGGCTGTTTTGTAACTAAGGGGTTCACCAATTACAAGAAAGCCATGGACGCCTTTAAGAGTTACGCATCCAGCAGTTACCACGCCATGTCAAAAACACTATCGAACTTTTTAGCAGTCCGGTCCCGCTCACAGCGTGACATCTTAACACAACTTGACCAGGCGGAAGAAAACCGCAAGAACTTGCTGCCAATAATAGAAACAGTCATTTTCTGTGGCAGGCAAGAAGTACCGCTTCGCGGCACAGACGACTCTGGTCCGATAAATATGTCTGAAGTGCTGCCATTGAAAAATGACGGAAATTTCCGCGCACTGCTTAGGATGAGGGCACATGTGGAGATGCCGCCTTGAGAGCTCACATGGAAACATCTCCGGCGAATGCGCTGTACACGAGCCCAAAAATTCAAAATGAGTTGATCACCCTCTGTGGTAAAATCATACAAAGAAAGATAGTTGAAAACGTCACCTCAGGTTCGTGTTTATCAGTTTCTAGCTGACGAGGCCACCGATATATCTCGCACCGCCCACATTTCCCTGTGTGTAAGGTACGTTGGACACGACACGGAGTATTTGTAGATTTTGTAGATTTCGTTCCCGTGTACGATCTCACTGGCAAGGCGCTGGCGAGCACAATCCTGAACAGCCTTAGCGGTCATGGCTTTGACCTGAACCTACTTTGCGGGCAAGAATACGACGGCGCAGCATCACTGAGTGGCCACTGTTATGACTGGCAGTCGGTGGCGAGGCGCTGACCATGAGAATCTGCGGGCGAGGCGTTCTCACACTGCTAGAACACCTGCATCCTTCCACGAAACGGAATTTCTGGGACGACGAGTGACCGACAATGGGCAGAATCTCGGCCTCAAAGTCTGGGACGGCAAGGCCGGAGACAATGGGCCACCTGGGCTTGGCTTGGTACGCTGCCGAAGCCACCTGACGGGTATATTTGGACAGGAGTCTCCGCAAACCTTTTGCTGCCTTCGGGGAAGAACTGCAGGAGCAAGCACGTTTTGCCTTCGGGGAAAGAACTGCAGGAGCAAGCCCGAGGAACTTGTTGTCCTGTTTCCCCCACCTGCGTGCCGTCAACCGCCGGACCCTTGCTGCTCCAAGTGGGCAACGACCCCTCAGCGACAGTGAAATGGACTGTGCCATGGTGGGAGGTGTCGTGTGTGTGATTGGTGGTCATCAAGAAGGAGGAGCCAAACTGAGGGGTTAAAACGACGGTGCTGAGTGAGAAATGGGGCGAGCCCTCGGTAACAGGCTCATCCAATGCGCTCGTCGCTGAACTCTTACCTTGTCACTATGTAATTGAGTGTTTAAAAAGTGCCAGTAAACTTGTTATTGTTTTCCCATCTTGCTAGCATCAGTTCCTCAACCCGGAGACTCGACTACGCTACCAAACGGAGTCCGGGTACGACGCTGCCCTCTCGTAGCAACAACCTGGTTGCCGATGAGGGACGGATCAAATACCCAGGCACGACACACCTAAACGCTGTTCAAGCCTTCATTCGCCAAACAGCGCCTAAAGCGTTGTACGTGCATTGTAGCGCCCACTCGTTGAACCTTGCTCTGCTTCACGCATGCAAACTCCCCAGCATCCGCAACTGTTTGGGAACTGTATCCTCAACCTGTACGTTTGTGAGAGCTTCGCCACAGAGGACGAACCAACTGCAAGACAAAGTAGAAGACTTAACACAAGAAAAAATAAAATCAGCTCTCTCCTTTTGCCAAACAAGGTGGGTAGAGAGCCACGATGCACTTCAACGTTTCCTTGAACTGTACGTGCCTATTGTACAATTCCTCGAATATTGGAAAAAGAGGCCGCGTCATCTGATACTTCATGAAAAGCTTCTCAGCTGCTCAATGCCATTACGAAGCCCGAGTTTGTCGTTTCGCTTCAGATCTGTAGCGACCTCTTCTCTTTGACACTACCATTTTGCAAGTTCCTTCAGAAAATTGACTGTGACTTGGCTCAAGCGTGTGATCACGTAAAGAATGTTATAGATGTTCTTTCCACAAAAAGGGCTAGTGCGGAAACGGAATTTGATAAGATTTTTCTGAAGTCGCTCTCTTTGCTGAAGATCACAAATGTTGAGATGGCCCTACCACGCATCACTGGAAGGCAGATGCAAAGAAGCAACGTACCTTCTGCTACTCCCGAAGAGTACTACCGGAGGAATGTGTATTTGCCTTTGCTGGCGGACTTCGAAAATCAATTAAGAGAGCGGTTCGATGCCCATAAGAAGGTCGTGGTTGGCCTTAACATGCTGCCGCCGAAATTCTGCGCATCGGCTAGCCTTTCTGATATTGATGATGCAGTGCAGTTTTACCTTGGCGACATTCCTTCGGCTAATGTCATCGAAGCAGAGTGCACACTGTGGGTGAATAAATGCTGCCAGATCGAAGAAAAGGATCACCCAGCTTGTGCTTTACAGGCCTTAGAGATGTGCAACCGCGACTTTTTTTTTGAACATCCACAGCCTGCTTTCTATCCTGGCGACTTTACCCGTGTCGACGTCGACCCCGGAACGGACTTTTTCCACACTGAGAAGGCTGAAGAGCTACCTTCGAAATCATATGAACGACGACAGATTGACCGGACTAGCACTGCTCAGCATCCATCGAGAACTTCAAGTGACCCCAGAACAAGTCCTCACAGAATTTCGCAAGTTGCCGAGAAGGAAGAACTTCCTCGTTTAAACTTCCCTCTATGTTCCAAGAGTCGATTAAAAGCTAAACCCAGCTAGCCCAAGCTTCAACCCTTCTATTCTTTCGCAATTACGAGGAAACTATCCAGCAAGCAGAATGTGCGAACGGTAACAAGAGGATCGGAATGTCGGGCGACTTTGTTTGCTTGCATACATATTGTCACGGACTGCCATTTTTGCGACCCGCCGTAACGGCAAATTAACGGGCGCCGCACTCCCCCGCTGACCGGCGGAACCGTTCGTTCATGAAAAGACTGGTGTTTAGTGCAGGGAAGTACTGAATGAGGTGTTCTTCTTCAAACATTAGTCGCCCATGTTTGATCCTTTGTACCTACGGCGGCGTCAGCAGGGTCGTGAAAGGCCGCGATGCACCCCGAACCAGCTGTAGACTGCAAGACGCACCGGCTGAGAACCAAGGAAACTGACCATTCACACGGGCGAAACTGCTTGTGGACAAGCCGTATGAGAGAACCCCAACAGGTTGTCACTCTCGCTCAATTGAGGACCCCCCCCCCTAATTAAAAAGGGATGTAGTCAATATATTTTTAGGGTGGAGTTTCAACAATGAAACGTGCATGATTGGACCCATGTAGATGACTCTTTTCTCGCAGGACGAGAATGAGGGGACACGGAGGGCGATTTAAGCCCAGGATTTTGCCTTGCTAAGCAGTCTAGTTGCTGACCAATATGGTGTAGAAGCAGATCAAGAAGTATCCCTTCTAGAAGTTTTTAGTGTGGCTCTGTATCGGCTGGCCACCTAAACTTAGCCGTTCGTCTAGTTGTGACGCGAAATTAACGTCTGCAACGTAGGCAACGGGACTTCTATCTCGAGTAAGCTCAACTTGCCCGACATCGGCTTCAACCACTAGCCTCCCTGAAACACCAGCGCTGCAACACCGCCGACATCGCAGTTGTGCCAGAACTCTCTCTGACTTCTCGCATCCGATCGTCGTGGACTCAACGCTGTCGGTCATCACACGTATGCCTTCACCTGTTTATACCTTCGGACTTTCTCAACTGTAGTTCTATTGTTTCTTAGTTTTGCGTAGTTTGTAATACTTCTCTCTTGTAAGCTGATTTATTGATTTTATATGTATTTTGTTAGTTGGTATTAAGTGTTGTACTAGATTCCTTGTGGTGCAATGTCACTAGAGTTTTGTTTTTCCCCACACACGTCTTTGATCTCTTCACTGTCTCTGCTTACGTACGGAACGACCTAACCTGCTGCAACTCCCGTCGCCGACTTCGCGCTGGCGACGCTAGAGTGGCAGCTTGTAACACATAGCTTTTGTACCGCGGTTACATTGTGTTACATCAGGAGCCGTTGGTCGCGGTGTCCCCGGCTTTGGTGGTGCTATTGTACAAATTTTTATTTCTTGCTTTAACCAGAATTTGAGGTTAACATAGCAATTTTTTTATTTGGGTACAAATAATTGAAAAATACCATCGAATTATGACAAGTAAGCGATGAACTTGATTTATTCACGAAAATATGCCAGTATAAATTTTAAAAAATGGCAGCCGTTCTCTGCACACAACCCTCCCCCGTAAAATATTCCTGGGTACGGCCCTGCACGTAAAGACAATTCTCCGAATAATAAATGGATATACAGAGGAGACTGCGCAAGCGCTGCTCCATTTGCTCATCTCCACGCGCACGTCGCATTGTTTTAACAAGTAAAACGAAGACAGCAACGGCAAAACAGAACGGTAGCAGCATCACAGACGACGAAAATTAGCAAGTGGCACAGTGCTTACGCATATTTACGTAAGCCTCGCTAAGGACTTTCTGCGGAATACCTTAGAAGAAGTAGCTGCGAACTTTGTAACCGAAAGATTAAATCGCAATGTGCGTATCAACATTATATCGGGCTGAGCATATCGCTTGTAATTTAGCAAAGTTATTTCAGTCAGTGTGACATTGCTGCAGTACCTTTGAAACTTCCGAGCATAAAACCTTGGGCAGTGTTTATTTCATGCAAAAGAAAACAATTCATGTTCATATTCTTTCACGTGTCTAGGAAAACATATCTTGAAGTGTTTTAACATATAGAAAAAATATACTGAAGCAAAAAGTACTTAATTCAATCATAATGTTATACCGCATTCTGTAGGATATTGGTACATATTGGTACATTCTGTAGGATATTGGTAATTCCTCGTAACTGCATTAGAAGGACTGCAGAAAGATACACTATAGTCAGTTTGCGGATTTCTTGGCTGCTCTGAACAGGTTAATAGACAGTTATAGTTTAGCGTTAGCGTGATAGCGGGGGTTAAGGGAATAGCGTTACCGTGCCGCAAAGGTTGGTTGGGGAAAGCGTGTTTTAGTTTAGCGGGATAGCGTTTACGTGCCCAAGCCGGGACGGTGGCGCCACCTAGCGAAGGGTGAATGCGTTAAAAAAAAGTGAAAAGAACAAAACCGAGAATGCTTGCCTGTATCCCCGCACGCAGCAATATTATCCTTTTTTAGTGAAAATAAAAGTAAATAAATATGAACTAAGCACCAAAAGCGAAAATTTTCATGTTGCAGACTTGTTTACACCGATATTCTAGATAGGCCTAGGGGCGTTCGAAATGGGAAGCGATCTCAAAAACTGCGCTAAGTTATCCGTAATACCGTGTCGTCGAAGCTACCTGAGGGCAAGCGAAGCCATTTCGCACAGTCGTTTGCTACGAAAGAAGTGGATCCGTCCACATCAACGCTAAATTCAGTTCGAAGCGGGCGTCGAAAACCGCCGCCATGTTTTACGTACACTACGTTAACCACCCAAACACGCTAACGCTAAATCTGAAAAATAGCGTGCGTACGGTAAACGCTACGGGTCACGTACGGTACTGCGCATGCGCATTTCGGTCCCGCTATTCCGGTAAGCCCGCTATTCCGTTAAGCCCGCTAAACTATAACTGTCTAATAACGACAAATTGCAGGATATACTTGGCTGAATACTGGCGTCACTGGTATCACCAATACTGCAGCTAGCAATGATAGGCACGTTTCGAGTCTTCTTGAACTCGCAAACAGAACAATCAAGGGGCGACTGTATCAAACGTAAAGTACTGAACGTAAGCTATATATTTGTGCGTGACCTACGCTTACCTTGTGTCGCCGGGACGGGTCACCAGTCTCCAGATTCGTACGACTACTAGTGGTTCTTGGGGGAGAAATGAAAAGGGCGCTAATTTCTGTCTGCCCATTGGCGACACGGCTAAGCGCCCTCTAGGGGTAGGGGTAAGTGGGAATAAAAGAAAAGTAGAAAGAAATAGTGAAGGATGTGATCGGAGGTCGACAGGGGCGACGAAGAAAGGGGAGGACAGGAAAGATTGGGGAGCCGGTCACAGGTGTTCACGGACGGGACCACGATTCAGCGTAGCAACGCGCACGTCTAGACACTCGCAGGACGGTGGGACAGTCGCCAGCCGCCTGTGCCTTGTCAATGCGTACCGCTGTTTCCCGCCAAATTTGAGAGCGGAAATCCTTGGCGCAAACAAAGGGGATGCAGCCCCACTTTCTTTTCACTCCTACGCTGTAAGAAGCGCCAAACCTGCAGCTGCCGCGGAAGCTCTGCCATGCTTTTCGCCGAAAGAATAAAGAGAGAAAGAAGTGAAAGGTGAGACCATGCAGCCTAATACCTGCAGGTGCATCGCAGTGTTGTCGGTAACGCGTTACAAGTAACGGCGTTACCGGTAACGCGTTACTTTTTTCGGTAACTTAGTAACGTACTCGTTACTATTTCGGAACTGTAACGGGTAACGTACCTACGTTAAGATTTTTCGGTAACGTGAGGTGTCACGTTACTCGTTACTTTTTCATCCTGTAGGTGCCTTTTTCCCAGAGCTCACCCCGACGAATTCTTTTGTCGCAGCCTCGGAATGCTGTCGGCCTGCCAGGCATTAACAAAGAAAGTGCGGGCGGAATCACTTTTGTTAATAGGAAAATGCGGGGACCAATTCCTAAGACGCGCCGACTACCTTTGGAAAAAGTTGGGCCATCGCCACACAAAGCTTGTAAAAAGCCGCGGAATCCGCTATGAGAAACTGTACGGACATGTTTTTCGTGGAAGTGGATTGTAGCAGGTGGATTGCTGGCACCTGCGCCTTTTCGTGCCCAAGAGACAGGCCGCCCGAAGAAAAAAGCGCAAAGGCTAGTTTACTCCATACCAGGTGCTGATCGTGAGGCTTCGTACCCCCTCCCCCCGCGGGGGAAACAAAGAACTTCCCCGAGAGGCAACATAAAAACGACGTCCGCAAGTTCCGAGTGACAAAGGAGTGCACTCGCCGATCACAGCGTGGTGAAAGACCACCGCATCGAATTTAACAAGTCCCGCGTCGTTGACCTAGAAGCCAATTACTATAAGCGGCTTTTTGTGGAATCCTGACCCATCCAGGCGACAGCCAGTAGCGTCAACCGGTCTACAGGTGCTTTGCCGATCGAAAGTCTGCCTCAATGGAATTCTGCACATCATGGAGAATTGATGTGACCCCACGGCAAGAAGAAGACCCTCAAAAAGAAAACGAGCGGGACGCGAAACGTCCTACTTTTTCTTGTAACGAAAAAAAAAAAAAAACTTACTGACTACCTTCGTTGGCGTCGCTCTGTTTCAAACAAAACCCATGAATACCGCTGTCACACGAACAGCTTTAATCGCGGTTAAGCTAACTACGGTTACGGCTAACCCCGGTTACAGGTAGCTACACGGCAAGTGGTTACCGCAAACGGGTGATTCCACGAGAGATCGTCACGGATCCGAAAATGGATGTTTTAGATTTAATTGAGTATTTTGTATTTTATGCACATGCCACCCAGTAGCCTGAAGAGGAACCTAGTTTTATTATTAGCTGCATAATTTACAAGCACAAAATAGCGAGCATATTCAATACAGAGGGACCGATTTTATTACCTGTTGTTCTCGAACATTCACAGTGATGAAAAACGCCAATATTACCGTTACAAAGACATTTTGTGTAGGACATGTATGCGCAACAAAGAGTAAAGTAACATTGTTTGGAACTTGTAGAGCGAAGGAAACTATTTTTGAAAAGTGTCTAAATATGCGACATTTTTTATAGTTGCTACATAATAGTTGCTACAACGTTGATAAGGTTTATCAACTTTGTTTTGAAAATGAATATTATTTCTTTCTATCTGCAACTACAGTTAAGTTTCTGGTTATTGAACTCCTGAGCGAACGAGGCTGATCTTAAACACTCTATACAGGTTAACAGGTTATATAGGTTAAAGTGAACAAAAATGTATATTCACAGATATTTTTTTCCGTGACTAGGCCATTAAATCATTCCTTTATTACTACAAAATTTGCGCATCTATTTTGCTAGTAGAAGCACGCCGTCAGAATTACTGTAAACGTATTGAAAGTTCAGTGATGCTTTCTTTGCGGATAGCGTTAATAACTGAATCTCATAGTGTGTATAATGTCACATTGAGAAAAATGGCTTCACCATGTGCCAGAGTCAGAAGCCATCACATGCAATTCTACAGGCAACTTTAAGCCACTATAACGTAGCTAAAGTCCGGTACATTTGTGCAAATAATTCTTGTTAAATCAGCATTTTGGGTATAATCGTTGTTTGTTTTCTAAGCTTTATGTGAAACGTAAATTTGAGATTTAAAAAAATTCCTATTGCGGGTTCCTGCAGCAAAGACACATTGATTAAAATTTATGATTGCGGAGTAACGGCAGAGGTAACGTCCGTTACTTTTTTTCGGTAACGGTAACGGTAACGCGTTACATTTTTTTGTAGGTAACGTAGGGCGGTAACGCGTTCCTTTTTTTATAGTGTAACGAGTAACGTATTTAGTTACTTTTTTTCAGTAACGCCTACAACACTGGTGCATCGTTTCAAGAACCTTTTACCTTTGAGTTCTCAGAGGGCAACTTCGTGCCAAGCGACAAGCAGCACTCGGAATGCGGGAAAAAAAGGTGACGTGAAGAACACTGTTTCATCCCGTCGACGGCAACATTCCAGGGGTTCCTACAGGCTTTGTTTCGTTGTCATAACTTTCTCTGGTTCAGATATTTCAGCGATGTGTGCAATCCAGCGTCTTGCCTTACGCCGCGAATAGACTTTGTTAAAGGAGTATTGACACAAACTTTTGAAGGCGAGATAACTTGTGGGATATATTTGTGTGGGCACATACGCATCACCTGCGAAATATCAATGGATAATATCGCCTAGAACATATTTAAAATCGATTTTAAAGCGCGTGTCACGCCACTGCACGTGAAACCCGCCTTTGATTTTCGTGTAACCAACCAACCACCACGTCACTCTCTCGCTGTCTCTCTGCGGTACGGTGGCTGCCCTCTCGGTACACATAACTATTCACATAACTATTCACCAGCTGTCAGTGCGACTCGACAGCTGGTATGGTGGCGCTGCGGCGCTAGGACAGTGAACGCTGGGTGACAGAGATTCACGAAAAAAAGGAGGCCGCACCTAGGATATTTTGGAGCCACATAAAGGCGCTAGGTAGGAAGTCTGTCACAACGCAACAACGTATTCTCGATGAAGGAGGAAATCAATTGGAAGGGTACGAAGCGTTAGGTTACATTCGAAAGGTAGCAGCCGATTCGTTTAAAAAGAGCGTCCAGGGGATTTCCCCGGTGAGTAAAAGTGTGGCGGAGAGAGCAACCGAGGAAGAGCTAGTGCTGGAGAATTTCAATTGGAAAAAGGCTGAAGGAAAAATTCCAAAGCGCACTGCCGCGGGTTTAGACGGGATTCCCGTTACCCTCATTAACGAACTAGGAAATAGCACTAAAGAAGCACTGCTGAAAGCTGTAGAAAAATGCTTAAAGGACAGGCAAATTCCGGATAGTTGGCGAAAAGGTAGAAATGAACTAATCTATAAAGGCAAGGGAGAAAAGGATAACATTCGCTCGTATAGACCACTAACCATTACATCGGTACTATACAGGTTGGCGATGCAAGCAGTAAAAATGAAAATAGAAAAGTGGGCAGAACACAACGATATTTTGGGACAACTCCAGAATGGATTTCGAGTTGACAGGCGGTTAGACGATAACCTGTTTGTTCTCACTCAGTGTATAGAAATATCTAAAATAGAAAATAGGCCCTTGTACATGGCTTTTCTAGACATCACTGGGGCGTACGACAACGTTAATCAGGAAATTTTGTGGGATATATTGAAAGGAATGGGCATAGGCGACGACTGTATACAGCTTTTGAGGGAGATATAGCGAGAAAATACAGTTTGCATAGAATGGGAAGGAATGAGTAGCAAAGAGAACGTTGAGATTAGCAAGGGGCTGAGACAGGGATGTCCTTTGTCCCCGCTGTTATTCATGCTGTACATGGTGAATATGGAAAAAGCGCTAGAAGGTAGCAACTTTGGTTTTAATCTGTCACACAAACAGGGCGGCGTGATGATTGAGCAGAAGCTTCCAGGATTATTTTATGCTGACGATATTGTCTTATTTGCTGACTGTCGAGAGGATATACAGCAGCTGGCGGATATATGCGGAAGGGAAGGGGAAGCTCTAGGACTACGATTTAGTGTAACAAAATGTGGATTGATGGTATTCAATGACCCTTGTGATCAGGCGGTGTCAATACAGGGCCAAGAAATACCGAGGGTGAGCGAATACAAGTACCTCGGAGTATGGATAAATGAGGGTGACAGGTACATGGAGGTACCGGAAAAAGCCTCAGCAGCAAAAGGAAAGAGGAATGCTGCAATAATGAAGCACAGAGCATTGGGGTGTAGGAAAAAACGTCCCCGGAATATACGTCCCCCGGAAGATACGTCCCCGGAAATAAACGTCCCCGGAAGAAACGTCCCCTCTGGCATTGCTCTCTAGGAAAAAAAGTCCCCAAGTGAAAAATTAACCGAAAAACCAATCTTGTGCGAACTCACTTGACAAAACACTGCATTCTTTATTCGACACTTCTCAAATTTTTGGCCACATTTTGCTCGAAAACAAGTGAAATTGCTTCCCAGCCTTCTGTTCCTGGCCTCCGCATGATTGTTCCCCATGGCAACGCCACAGAGGTTCTTTTTTTCCATGAATCAAACGGAAACGAACAAACAGCATTTTATTACGTCTTTTGATGCACGGAAGGTTCCTTTTTTATTGCTGCCAGTTGATTACTAGTGATTTATTGTAGGCAGACTCTCATACGTCATCGGGATCACTTCGAAAATGTCCCACTCGTAGCGCTCATCATGTGATACATTTAGCTTAATTTCTCGGTAAGTAGGGCACTGCTGTGGATAATATTGCCGTTTTAGGAGTTGTCATACATTGAGCTTTCACTCTGACATAAATTGTTATTTGCCTTTAGTGTCCCTTTAATGACGGGTGGCTGAAGTTGATATGTCATTATGGCGTCTGCATTATTTCAGTAATCTGCAATCTTCGCGCATATCCTTTGTTTTTTGCTTTGAGAAATGAAGAATTGGCGACTGGAAGGCGCAAGGTTCGATGGTCCCGTCTGGGGACATTTTTCCGGAACCCAGAGCATTGTGGGGATACAATAGGTACGAGGTGCTTCGAGGTCTGTGGAAAGGTGTAATGGTTCCGGAGCTTACTTTTGGGAACTAAGTGGTGTGCATGAGGGCAGAGGTGCAATCGGGAATGGATATAAATCAAAGGACTGTGGGACGCTCGCGTTGGGTGCTCACGGGAAGACGACAAATGAGGCTGTAAAGGGCGATATGGGGATGGGCAGGTTTTGAGGCGAGGGAGGCTCAGAGCAAAATAAGGTACGAAGAAAGGCTAAGGAATATGAAGGAGAGTAGATGGGCAGAGAAGGTGTTCCGTTACTTGTATAGGAAGAGCGTGGACACACAGTGGAGAAAAAAGAACTAGGGAGGCTCACTAGTAAATATACGGGCTGGTAGTGTAAGCAGCATGTCAACAAAGAGCGTTAAGCGAAAAGTCAGAGAGGCGGAGAGGATTTACTGGATGGCAGCTATGGAGAAAAAAACCGGCTTTGAGTAACTACCGAAAGGGCAAAAATGAATAAGGAGGGAGGCATTTTACGACAATTCAATGGGAGAGCGCTTTACTGTTTGAAGCGAGATCGAGTTGCCTTAGAACGGGTAGTTATAAAGCGAGATTCAGTAAAGAAGAAGAACAATGCACGTGCTGCGCGGGGAAGATCAGGAAACGGCGGAGCATGTTCTGATTGAATGTGGAGACATCCACCCAGGTGTACGTTTGGGCACGAGCCTACACGACCGCCTTGGGTTTTAGAGACAATGGAAAGCTGAACACACCCGCGATTGAAATAATAAGAGACGGTTAGAGTACTGGTGGCAGAAAACTAGAGAGAAAGGACAAAAATAAATATTGGAAAAAAAAATAAGGACATTCTGGCCGTACAGGGCAGAGAACGGAGCTGAAAACTTAAGTTTTTTTTTTCTTCTGGAGTAAATAGTTTTAATTGAAGTAAAGACCTAGGGCCAACGCTAAGAAAAAAAAAAAAGAGTAAAGTTTTTTGTTTTTTTTTTTTTTTTAGCATGGTGGCACACTTGTCACCACCCCGTTATAAAGGGGACGCTCATAGCATCCATCCATCCATCCTAGAGTTACTGCATATGCTACCTAAGGTAGCATATACAGTAACTCTAATCCATCCATCCAGTCAGCGCCGCGAGTAGCGGCCGCGCGCGTGATCCCGTCGTGGCATGTTGTGAATGCCGCTCTGTGTGAGCAGAGCAATGACACTGCGGAACGAGCAGCGCGCGTGATTGCGTGGACTCCGCGGAACTGAATACGTAGAAAGATATCTAAAATAAAAGCAATCTTCTTCCCGGCAGTGATCTTTACGCTGCTAATCATGTTTGCGGCGTCAGGGAGGAAACTGTGTCAGCAAAGGGGCCCTTGGAAGTCAGTTGCAAGTGTGTCGCAAGTGTGTTGCAAGTGTGTGAAGAGCGTCGATCAGGACGTCCGCCTTCAGGTTATCAAAGTTTTATCAAGGTCTTCGATTAAATTAAAAACATTGTGACGAAGATGCGCCTCCATCCAGAAGCATCGTCAAAGCTCGCCACGCTCGGCTTGTGCTTTTTCTTCCCTCATCTATTACGCGAAGAGCTCCCTTTGACTTTTGCATCAGTTCTCGCTTTCATCAGGCGTTCTCGCTATTAATCAGTCTGCGTGTGTTAGTTGGTGTTCTGTGCTAAGCACTAGAAAAAACGTTCGTTCCTCCCGCTTTTTTTTTTTACGCTGGCTCGTTCCTTCGGACTTTTTGATGATTTCTGTACATTTTCCCAGATGTCTATAGAACCAATTGCACATTGGTGGGAGCAAGGTGCACATGCAAGGGTGGACGCCGAGGATGGTGTAAGCTCGTCGCCGCCTTGTCTATGTTGTCAACAACTGCGAGCACACATCCTGCACAGACATATCATGCGTCTGGCTCTGGTCATCGCCGCGTCTTCTTCTAGAGAGGAAGATGTTCAACGCTTCGTCCTCAGGGTCCACACTGTCACCTTTCCCATAGCACGCAAGAAAACGTGTCGGAAGACACAGGCAGAATGCAGGGCTTTCGAGCTTCTCTCATCACTGCGCAAGAACTGGGCACTGCATATGCGGTTTCGGTGCTTCACACGCTGCCTAAGACCTCCATCGGGGCTAAAAGAAGGCAGAGTTTATGACCACAACGAGCAAATATGCGCAGTAATAGCAAGGAAAGCATTAAAAAATTAAGAGCGTCTGTTTATCTCGCACGTGGCACCGCCCTTATCCGACGCTGTCACCGCTCGTTCTCGTGAGCCTTCTATATAAATCCATACAATTTTCTTTTTGGCAGCTTACCGACAATGTTTCTGTAGCTGTTGCGACAGCCATACACACCACAATAGACCCTTTTATAAATACGCCACCTGACGGTGGGCTTTTCGTCAGTTTCGCCACCTGAGGAGGTGGGATAGCGTCAGTTCGTGAGCAAAGGAGCGTGGGATAGCCATGCGCCATCGTGTGCTGGAAAGCGAGTGTTGTGCTGTGCGGCTAGTTTGTGTTGTGTTGGCACAATGAGTTTGTTTTGGCGCCTTCCGCTGGTTACAATGAGCAACATTTTGTACGGCTCAACGGGTTGCGGGAGCACGTTTGGCCACAGATTGCGTACGCGACCCGTGACCACAGCCAACTCGCGTACGCTCCCGAACTGGCAAAACCGAAAAAAAACTTCTCGCCACCGAAGCTGCAAAGGAATTCGTCACCGAAAGCTGAAAACTTCTCACCGAAGGAAACCTCAACGCGTCACTGTGAAAATTTCTGTCTGGGCAAGCCCACCACGCAATTATTTTCCGGACGCCACGGGTTGGGTATATTTGTATGCTGTGGCGTAGCCAGGGGGCACACGGGCCCGTGCCCCCCCCCCCCCCTCCCGAAAATTTTTTTTGCCATGGCACACAGAGCACAAAATGACACTCGACCACATCTGCTTGCTCGGCCCCCACTTGTGATCAAGGTGGTGCCACCCCCCCCCCCCCCCCCGAAACAATTTTCTGATACGCCCCTGTTTGTACTAAAAAAATGTTGACACGTGGCTTACGATATGCGAAGTACTGTCGCTACTAAATTAACGGTACGCAACTTCATTTTTATTTTTATGGCTGGCCTTACGAACCCTCGCAGTATTTCGGCACAAACAATCTATCGCAATTCAGCGCATGCAGGCACTCGGGAGAAGACTATTCATTCGTAAAAGCAAGGCTACACATGGCGCTGTGAAATAAGCACGGTCGTTTCTGTAGCGCGTTTACAAAAAAGCGCCCTTCCGCACGTCCGTTTGACATGACGTACGGAGAGAGAGCACGTGCGCTCGTTGTTCAAGTTTTATCGCGTACCTTACGTTGTTCTCGTCGCGATATCCTCGATGGTGGCACATCACATCGATCACGTCTGAACGCAGCACGTCTGCACCATTGCAGCACGCCGTCTCTACGAAAAACGTTGACGACTGTTCACGATTAGGCGGTGCTGAAATGTCACGCACAGGCACGTTGCCGAAGCCTGCGTCGTCTGCTGCGGTGCCCTCACAATGGCGGCAGACTGTAGTTTGCGTGCGCGGCGCTAGGGGCGCCCTTTTTCTAAAAGCGCTGGGTAGGAAGTCTGTCACAATGCAACAACATATGGTAGATGAAGGAGGAAATCAATTGGAAGGGTATGAAGCGCTAGGTTACATCCGAAAGATAACAGCCGATTCGTTTAAAAAGGTCGCCCAGGGGATTCTCCCGGTGAGTAAAAGTACGCAAAGGAGTGCAACCGACGAAGATGTAGCACTAGAGAATTTCAATTGGAAGAAAGCCGAATGCAAAATTCCTAAGCGCACTACACCGGGCTTAGATGGGGTTCCCGTCAGCCTCATTAACGAACTCGGACATAACACTAAAGAAGCACTGCTGAAAGGCCGTAGAAAAGTGCTTACAGGAGAGGGAAATACCAGACAGTTGGCGAAAAAGTAGAATGAACTTAATATATAAAGGCAGGGGAGAAAAGGATAAATTCGATCGTATAGACCGCTAACCATTACATCGGTGCTGTACAGGTTGGCGATGCAGGCAGTAAATTAAAAATAGAAGCGTGGGTGGAACAAAATGATATTTTGGGAGAACTTCAGAATGGATTTCGAATCGACAGGCGGTTAGACGATAATCTGTTTGTTCTTACTCAGTGTATAGAAATATCGAAAATAGAAAACAGGCCCTTATACGTAGCTTATCTATAGATATTACCGGGGCGTATGACAACGTTAATCAGGAAATTTTGTGGGATATACTGGAAGAAGTGGGCATAGGTGACGACTGTATACAGCTTTTGAGGGAAATAATACGAGAAAATACAGTTTGTATAGAATGGGAAGGAATGAGTAGCAAGGACAGCGTTGAAATTAGCAAGGGGCTGAGACAGGGATGCCCTTTGTCTCCGCTGTTATTCATGCTGTACATGGTGAGGATGGAAAAAGCGCTAGAAGGTTAGCAACATTGGATTTAATTTGTCACACAAACAGGTCGGCACGATGGTTGAGCAGAAGCTTCCAGGTCTATTTTATGCTGATGATATTGTCTTATTTGCGGACAGTCAAGATGATATACAGCGACTGGCAGATATATGCGGAAGGGAATGTGAGGCTCTAGGACTAGAATTTAGTGCAACAAAATGTGGATTGATGGTATTCAATGATCACGAAGACCATGCGGTCTTTATACAGGGCCAAAAAATACCGAGGGTAAGCGAGTACAAGTACCTCGGAGTATGGGTAAATGAGGGGGATAGATATATGGAGGTACAAGAGAAAGCATCGGTAGCAAAGGGAAAGAGGAATGCTGCAATTATGAAGCACAGAGCTTTATGGGGGTACAATAGGTACGAGGTGCTTCGAGGGCTGTGGAAGGGTGTGATGGTCCCGGGGCTTACATTTGGGAACTCAGTGGTGTGCATGAAGTCAGAGGTACAATCAGGAATGGATGTAAATCAAAGGACGGTGGGCCGCCTCGCGTTGGGCGCTCACGGGAAGACGACAAATGAGGCTGTAAAGGGTGATATGGGATGGACAGGCTTTGAAGTGCGGGAAGCTCAGAGCAACATGAGATTCGAGGAGAGGCTGAGGAAAATGAAGAAGAGTAGATGGGCAGAGAAGGTTTTCCGGTATTTGTATAGAAAAAGTGTTGACACGCAGTGGAGAAAAAGAACTAGGAGGCTCACCAGTAAATATACGGCTAGCAGTGCGGGCGATATGGCAACAAGGAGCATTAAGCGGAAGGTCAGAGAGGCGGAGAGGACTTATTGGATGGCAGCGATGGAAAAGAAGCCGGCTCTGAGTAACTACCGAAAGGGAAAAAAGGAAATAAGGAGGGAAAGGTTTTATGATAATTCAAGGGGAAGCGCTTTACTGTTTGAAGCAAGGTCGGGCTGCCTTAGAACGCGTAGTTATAAAGCGAGATTCAGTAACGAAGAAGAACAATGTACATGCTGCGGGGGAACTAAGGAAACGATGGAACATGTACTGATTGAATGTGGCGATATTCACCCAGGTATACGTGTGGGCACGAGTCTACATGAAGCCTTGGGTTTTAGGGACAACGATGGAAAGCTGAACATGTCCGCGATATAAATAAGTAAGAGACGGTTAGAGTATTGGTGGCAGAAAAGTAGAAATAAAGAACAAAAATAAATAATGGGGGAATAATAAGGTCATTCTGCCTTAAGAGGCAGAGAGATAGACCGTGAATTTGTATTTTTTCGTATAATAACATAGATTTAATCAATGTGGATAAGGTATTAGGCCAACATGAAAGAAGGAAGTTTTTTTTTTTTTTTTCTTCGTGCCTGGTGGCAGACATGTCACCGCCCCGTTACAAAGGGGACGCTCATAGCATCCATCCATCCATCCGGTCTATACACTCCTATTTGACCGCGAATTAGCTTCTTCCTTTCGAGCTGCTATGGTTCCGCCCGTACACACCCGCTCTCAGCCGCGACTGATTAGAAACGCGCCGCGCCGCGCGCGGCGCCACTTGTTCAGTCAAAACTGCAGCGCACTAGGCCTTATGCTACAAATAATTAACCGTCGCGTGCTCGAGGAAACGAGCTTTCCATGCGTAATAAGTGAGTCGAAGAAAAAACAAGATCCAAACTTTTTCTGTCAATGCTCCTTTAAGCTGCCACCCCCTTTTACTTAGGAAACTGTCACTAATGCAATACTATAGTAGTTATAAAGTGTTGTGTTGGTGCATCACGCTGATCTAAACAGGTTGTATAAAAATGCAGGACGTTCTGTAAAGGGTAACTAACAATCGATGTATATTTTGGTGGTTCGTTTCAATTCATATTTTGCTCAACATGATTTGTTACAAATTTTTGGGTTAACAGTGTCAAGAACCTGCTTGTAACTGAGCTGCTGTCTTTGTACGGGGGCGAAGGACTCCATCAAGCCATTAAAATGGCTTTTCCCTTCGCCTCCGATCACATGTATTGTGATGAATCAATAAAATCAAATCAAGCAAGGGGGTTGAGGAGATGAAATCCTTGGATAGAGAAGAAGAGAAGAGCACAGGATAGTAACTGTCTCTCGTCAAGGAGGACATCTCAGCCCTCCTGTCCCGGTGTGGACGATTAAAATAGCAGAACAGAGGCTCAGCGTCGTTGAAAAAGGGGGTGAAAAGTTGGAGGAAAGACGAGGGCACCATCTCGAGTTCCCAGAACACAAACCGGTGGGCCGGGGCAACTCTTTTACCTATAAAAAGACCGGAGGGTGGTCGGCGGCACTGGGAATCGAACCCGGTAGCTCCGGCATTGGAAGCGGACGCTCAAGCAACTGGGCTTCCTCTGCAACCTGACAAAGGAGGTGGATGCAGGCACTGGACGACAGAAGGGCGGGGGGGGGGGGGTCATACAGACTTTGGGGGGCGGGGCGGCGATCACCCCTACCGCCGCCGCCCCCCCCCCCCCCTCTGGATCCGCCACTGCGCGGCGGTGGGGGATAGGGCGGAATTTCGGGCTCTTGTTTGGCCACATTGTTGCACTTGCTCCTGCAGAGAGCGGCAGTGGGCGTCCAGTCTACAGCTGCATGGTCGTCTGCAGCTCGTCGTCAACAGCTCGTCAAACGGGTCGTACAAGCCACCAGAGTAGTCTAGTAACACTGGTCTCCTCGTCCGTGTGAGTGGGGGACATTTGTGGAGACTTCTCCTCGCGACCTGACGTCACTAGGCTCCGCCTTTATCCCTCGAGGATTTGTCCCCCGTCTGAATACCCCTTTAGCTGCGATACCCTAGATTAAAGTTGTTTTGTTTTCCAAACACGTCTCTGATCTCTTCGCTGTGTCTGCTTGCGCACGGAAGTACCTAACCTGCTGTCATTCCCGTCGCCGACTTCGCGCTGGCGACGCTCGTGTGGCAACTTGTAACAGTGCCACTGCACATTAACGCCTTTCCGGAAGATGTCCCCTCACGTAAATGACTTTAGTGTGTCCTCGTGTCAGGGCTATAAAATGATGAAATGACCGTGTGCCGCGCGGGCTGGGAACGAAGAAAGCGCTCCGTTTCCATGAGAAAATCGTACGTGCAGGATGTACACATATCTTTGGATGCAGAAATGTTCTAAAATACGGGTTAATTCATGATTGGAGTGGTTTACTTCAATTTAACAAAACAATTATTAACAAAATGACATAGACGTTTCGCCACATATGCACCCATGCACATCTCTGCACAGGATATAGCTTCTACTCAAACGATGCGACGACTTTGCCTCGTGAACGAAAGTGGGGCAAGGGAGCACTACTGGAATCGTGGTTCATTCGTCTTAAACTGTCGGCTTGCAACAACAGCCGCGGCCCCCTACTGGACGTTTACAAGGACGTATGCGACACTGGTCGATCTCCGCTCATTTATTTATTGTCAGAATGCCCCCTGCATAGGTGGCGAAACTAGACTCCCGAGAAAAACTGCTCTGCAATCCCATGCGACGCGAGAAGACTCGCCAGCACTCTTGCAGACTGCTTAACTCCTTGGTTCGTCGTACGCTAGCTTTTGTTTACTTTTGAACTGTTAGCGAATTGCGACTTGAGTGATATATATATATACTTAAATACGGAAGAGTAACTTCGGTTGCCGCAAGGTTATAAGTATAAAAGTATGTGCGCCTTCATAAAAACAACTATTTATTTTGTCTACGTTTCGACGGGAGCCCCGTCTTCTTCAGGACATAACAATATTTACAGCGTGTGTGTGTCCTCTTATAGCATGTTGAGAGTGGAGGGGAAAGGACAGAAAGGAAGGGAAATAGGAACGTAACAAGTAACGGAGAAAAGAAAAGGAGGGGGGGGGGGAACCACGACAACAACAACAACAATACAAAAAAGAAAAAAGAAAATTTTCTTTTTTCAGTAAGAAGGGTTTTGCTTTACGCGCACATTGTGTTCGTTTAGGTGCGCAGAGGCTCTATTGTTGTCGCTATATATATATATATATATATAATATATATATATATATATATATATATATATATATATATATATATATATATATATATATATATATATATATATATCAGGGGCGTAGCCAGGGGGGGGCAATGGGGCTTCAGCCCCCCCCCCCCCCCCGAAATTTTTCGTGCTCTCTTTCACCACCGACCAGGGGCGTCGCCCGGGGGGTGAGATTTATTGGGCTTCAGCCTCCCCGCCACCCCTTGAATTTTTTTTCGTTCTATTATACACCGCCGTCCGAAATAACCACCTTCACCGAAAACCACCCAGGATGTCGTCTAAAATGTATTTTTTTTTTTCGAGCACGACAATACCATGGACAGTTAAAAGGTTCTGGGTGGCGGCTTTTCTGCAAGATTTTTTTTCAACCATGCAATTTGTGAAACAGGGTATCACTCTTTTTCTTTTTTGAACAATAAAAAGAAAATTGACTCTGGTCCGATTATTCCTATTTTTACCTTACTTTCACGCAGCCAGGGTCTGACATTGTGTTCTTCCTAACCTAGAAGCTCTACAAGACGACGCAGGTTTAAGTACATTAATTTTTTAATGACTAATGTCCCCGGATCTAACATTTACTCTCCATGCAGTTACTTCTACAAGGCAACTTTTAGTCTTCACAGATCACCTCGCCAGACGAATAGTCGTTCCGCTCACAGACTCCATGCGAATGATCGTTTTATCCCCAGTTCAGATGAGCTGTTAATCCCCAGGGATTATTTTTCACATTTATTTAGCGCAAGGCGCGAGTACTTTTTTTCACGTGTTGTTTTCCGTGGTTACAAAAGATCGCGCGGAAAAGAACGCGACAAAAAAATATTTAGCATTCCGTGCCTCACTGCTTTCGCTGTTAATGCGACAACTAAATACAAAAGTGGCACAAAATGAAATGTTTTATTTTTCTATGTACATTTAAAACTTCTTCCTTTCAGTAGACCAACTGTCAAATGTACGCGTGCAGTGATAAGAAAAGAAAAGAAAAACGTCCTTAAGAAAAACAACCCTGGTGGCATGTCAAACCCATTGCTGAAAGGACGCCACCCTCCGACCACCCTCGGGCCACTTCGCTGCTCCCCCCTCCGCGCAAAACGTGACACATGGCACCACTTACGGGCTCGTTACCCCAACTCCCGCTCCAGCGATTCTGCCGAACCAGACTGTGAAGCAAAGTGCGGAAATGGTTACCGCACCGAAGGAATGTCAGCGCGCAAACAATTATCAAAGGTGCCGACCGGGCGCCCGTAACACCGCGACGTGTGCCCGCTCCTCACCATTCACGCATTCGAGCGTCAAGGGCCTACCCGCCGTCTGAGCCGCCTGATGCAGGCCACATATGACGAATGCCTCCGGCGACCGCGCGGTGCCGAAAAATTCTGCCCAGTACATCATCACCGACGTGAGATCGGGCGCGTTTATACTAAAGGTTCGATGAGTTATGACGACTTGCAGCGCACTTTAATTTTACATGTACGCTGTGAATTTTCATTGTTTAGAAAACCATTGCTTAGAAAACATCTGGCGTCTTTCGTTAAGCAGCTGGCGTCTTTTCGTTTTGCTTTAGAAACATCTGGCGTTCTTTCGTTTTGCTTTTACAAAACATCTGGCGTCTTTTGTTGGTTTATTTCATCAATCAACGGCGTTTTGAACAAAATTTTTATTGTTTAATCACGCACAGGAGAAATCTCACCAGGCACTACCTTGGAGGTAAAGAATGGTTGCTAATGGGAATGAGAGACAGAAGAAGTCGGCTTTTAGCTAACACTTACACTTCTACTTCTACTAACGTTTCCTACTGGAACATGCCAATGGCTGCTAATGGGGAATGAGAGACAGAAGAATTCGGCTTTTAGTTAACGCGCACGCTGCGAATTTTTTATTGTTCAACAACGCACAGGAAAAATCTCCCACCGGCACCACCTTGCAGGTCAAAGCGTAAGACTGGTTACATACTACGCTACGAGGGACGAACGGGTGCCGCTATAAGGAGCTTCGCCCCTAAAAGCAGGCCACATTGTCTTGTACCTCCTTGGGTGGCTACCGCGAAGCGCACGAACAGCAAACGGTGGGGCCGAACCGATGCGACACCTCGCCACCGCCGCGCCGGGGACTGGAAGCGGCCCATTCATGCGCAGCCGGAAGGCATCGCTGGGCAATCAGGGAGGTCATTACGACGGCGTTTCCCACCCTTCCAGCCGCCGCCCGCGTGGGAGCGGACTCCTTTGTCCTGCGTGCGACAAGAAACCAGATGGGCTCCCTCATCTCCGGAGCCCAAGTACTTTGCGGGGCGACGCGCAAGCACTTCGAAGCCTGCGGTCAGGGCCCATCCGGTCGCATCTGCTTTGACCAAAAGCCGCCGAAGTCGCGCCGCGCGCCGGAATGAACGCAGCACCCCGACCAGCGTGGCCTCCCAAGTTTTCCGCTCAAAGTAAACAAGAAAACAACAACAATCGTGCGCCCAGTTCTGACGGTGGTCCTGTATACAGACTGCTACCCAATTTAAGACCGTGCCGGTCCGATTGTTAGGGAGTCGCGCCAGCCGACGTGGTCGGGCACCCACTCGTGGTCCCAACGGCTACGATACCCGAGTCGCAACAGCACCGACGCGAAGAGATTTGGCGCTTCAGTTGTGCGGTCATGTCGCAGAAAAGAATATCGTCATTTTTTTCACCTGCGCCAAAGCGTCCAAGCCATGACACCGAAGCCAGCAAAGGTAAGCACATTATATTTTTGTACTATAACCCCTATTCCTTAGAGCACGTGAGCCTCTTCTATTTTCACGCATGAGCGCTTATGGAAGGTGTTGGAAGGTGGCTGGGCGTTGAGTAAGTCGTTAAACTTCAGCCGCGCTGCTGAATCGTGTGACGGACAGACGGAATGACAGACCAAAAATGTTTAAGTTCCCCAAGGAAGACCATCGTCTTTAAAACTCGAAGCGAACGAAAACAAAGGGGCTAGAAGGTGCGTGCCTTATCGCGCATCATGGCCCTAGGGAATTTCTCTCTCTTTTTTTCTGTGAACGTGCGACTTGCTTTCAGTGTGATCGCGAGCGCGCGCGCGGGCCCATGGAGGCCTTCCGCGGCGGTCGCAGTAACTGTGCAGCCTACGCATCAGCCACCGACCTCCGAGTGTATTACGGATTCATGGCGCAGTCATTTCGGTTTATGGCATCATTTGTCGATAGAATAGGGGACAAATTCTAGCTGACTGAGAAGTAATCGTAAGTTACAGGCCGCGTGCTGGGTTTCCAGCGGGCCTGGGAAGGAAACGGAGGAGCTATAACGTCTCGCTCGCGTGTTCTGACCATGCTGAAAAGTTGTTGCAGGGCCCTTTTGAGCACACGCAGAAAGAACATGAGGTTAGGAGTGCGTTTCAATTTTTTCCCCAGCATGGGCAAGATAAATAGGGAAATAAGAGAACTTACCTTTAACGCCTCATTGCATATCTCGTACAAGTGACCATCGTTAAAATTAAAGGGGTACTGACACAAAATTTCGCGGCCGAGATAGCCTGCTGGATCGATTCCCGTGTACGTGCGTGTACCATCTGCAAAATATCGACAGCGAATAAAGCTTGGAAGGTATTTTATATGAATTTTGAAGTTCGCGAGCGCGAGTGCATTGACACCCTCGGAGGTGACCCGAGGTGACCTCCCTACTTTCCCTACGTAACCGTTGTAGCCGGTACAAGTTATAATGACGTCATAGCCGCCATTTCTGTTTTGACGCGCTTCCCGACGAATCGCTCCTCGCCAGCGGGTCAAACCTGAAGTGATTCGCCACGTCGAAAGTTCCTTCCATCCCCGCCGCAAGAAAATCGACGCCATCAGACGACGATGAGCCCGACGACGACAGACCGCGCGGATATGCGTCACTGTTCTGTGTGCTCACGTGACCGAGCGTTTCACTCGCTAGGTGGTGATAGTTGCACCCGGCGGCTTGTCGTTTTTGGAGCTCTGTGAAACCGAAACTGAGGCTACGTCGGTAATGAGGAGCTTGTAATTAATTATCTGTCGCGCGCTGCAGCAAACGATGTGCCGTGTTATGAATAACAGGCCCCCAGCAACACACTGCAGTAAAAAAACTCGGGGCGAAAATTTTTGTGTCAGAACTCCTTTAAGGGAAATTATTTGTGGAACGAACGTCTTTTCGAGCTCGCTTTTCCCACACACGATAACCCAGTAGAATCAGCTACGGCAGCAAATTGCGGATTGTCTTACCGAAGCATTTTTCAGAACATTACTGGCGAATGTATTACGGCGTGAACTTATTTTTTTTTCTATTTCTGTTGTGTTAATTTTCTTTGCCCAGTTGTCTATTTCTACGCGCACGTGTAACCCTGAGTATTTCCCTCCTGCAATAATGCCTTCGGGCTCTGCAGGTGTTAGAAACTTAAATGGCAAAAAATATTGTTCAACTGGTACTGAGCTTCACTGATGCGGTCATCCCAGAAAATACTCGTGCAAGTTCACTGTAATTCACCAACGCTACCATTTCTTGCGTAGGACATCGGAAGAGCCCTGAACTTGATGCTGGAAAAGAAGACGTCTCGCAAGTTGGGCTCGTTCAAGGGGATGATGAATCCACTCTGGGTAATTGAAGCTGCCTGTTGAGCTAGCCTGCGTGTGCAGCACGACTGCTTGCTGTAATTATAAAAAACTTAAGACCAGGCTAACTGAGAACCTTCATGTGTTATCAGGTTTCTCCGTCTTGTGGTAGAGGTGAAGAAGAAGTGCGATGAAAACTTGGAGGACGCTATGGCTTTGCCTTCAAGAGTAGAACACGATAGCGTAATCGCTGCCCGTTCGCATCGCCTTCTCAATTTTGTAGTTCTCGTTCGGTGCCTCAACCGTGCTGCAAGGAAACGAACGCCTGTGTGCGTAACGTTAGCCGTTTTAAACATATCGTAGAATTTTTACTGCAAAGTGCAGTTGGGTAGTGCCGGCCAAGCCGTAATTCTTCCTTCAGCGAAAGGCACAGTACGCGTCCGTATAAGGCAACACGCGAAGCTACGCAGCTGCTCACGCTGTTGATGCTTTTGCAGCTGATGACGATTTAGGATGTCTGTGCGCTTTGCATTCGGTGGGCCTTTAAAACCACCAGTCTTCCAGAATTCACATGTTTTGACACTTGGCGCAATTGTACGCTTCTGCCACGCAATATTGCATGCGTTGAGGAGGCTCCTCCCCCCACATGACATTCATATAGTGATTTTTTCCGAAGCAGTTTCAAGCCGTGATGTGACTCTGTGGTAGAACGCCTGCTTGCCCCGCAGAAGGCCTGGGTTAGACCTTCACTCAAACCGAACATTATTATTTAGTTCATTTGCATATTTCTCAAGTTTTCAGTCACGGGCAACTCTGATTTTTCGCTCACAACCGCCGACGCCGACACCGTAATTTCCGCGAAACGAGCTCTTCAACGCTAGCGCATTAAAATAGCTGTGACATTACAATAAGCGCAGGCTGATCAAAGTCGGTAATGTTACCTTTCAAGATTCGTTAAACATGCCCCCCGCGCCACCGGCGGAAAGACTGACGCTAATAGTGTTGCCGGCATACATGCGTTTAAAAAAAATCTTGAAGAAAACAAACACGGGTGCTTTTCGCCGTTCAAAAAGAACTGTTCATTAAGATCAAAAGCGACTAGCACATTATGCTGCGAGTACTCAAGAAGCACCTCGCTTATGGAGGAAAAACATGGACTACTCACTACTACACTACCGCCAGTCTGTCATACATGTTGTTACGATAGATAAAACGAAAAAAAAAAAGAATCCTGATGTCTTGCCCATCCGTTGACGACACACTTTTGCCACGGAACTTGAAACCGCCTTGTTTCAAGGGGAATAGCTGCATAGTGGAGCCCAAGCTTATTTTTCCTGTTCCCTACACAGGTACTGCTTCAAGTACTTCAGGTACTGCTACGTCTGCGACTGAAGACAAAGCACTGACATAAGGGACATCAGAGCCAGAGACATCAGAGACCGAGGCGCATGTATCTTCTGTGTCAAATGTCTCCTCTGGTGAGAACTGCCGCCTATTCTTTCCTTACTGGTTTAGATAGTGTATATAATTTGAGAATGGCGCCGTCATTGGACGTACTAAATAGTGACGCTTTAAATATTTATCTTTTTCAGACCCTCAAAATGTTGCAAAAGCAAGTTTGACATCGGACTCTTCACAAATGACTTAAAGGGGTACTGACACAAAATTTCGCGGCCGAGACAGCCTGCTGGATCGATTCCCGTGTACGTGCGTGTACCGTCTGCAAAATATCGACAGCGAAAAAAGCTTGGAAGGTATTTTATGTGAATTTTGAAGTTCGCGAGCGCGATCCAGCATTATAGGCCGCACCCAGTGCATTGACACCCTCGGAGGTGACCCGAGGTGACCCCCCTACTTCCCCTACGTAACCGTCGCAGCCGGTACAAGTTACGATGACGTCGTAGCCGCCATTTCTGTTTTGACGCGCTTCCCGGCGAATCGCTCCTCGCCAGCGGGTCAAACCTGAAGTGATTCGCCACGTCAAAAATTCCTTCGATCCCCGCCGCAAGAAAATCGTCGCCATCAGACGACGATGAGCCCGACGACGACAGACCGCGCGGAAATGCGTCACTGTTCTGTGTGCTCACGTGACCGAGCGTTTCACTCGCTATAGGTGGTGATAGTTGACGATCGTGTGATAGTTGCACCCGGCGGCTTGCCGTTTTCGGAGCTCTGTCAAACCGAAACTGAGGCTGTGTCGGTAATGAGGAGCTTCTAATTAATTATCTGTCGCGCGCTGGCGCAAACGATGTGCCGTGTTATGACTAACAGGCCCCCAGCAACACATTGCAGCAAAAAAACGCGGGGCGAAAATTTTTGTGTCAGGACTCCTTTAAAAGTGAATGATTAGACAAAACATCAACCGCTAACTTGTCCTTGGCTTCCTCCGCCAGGCTACATGTTTAAGTCTATGAACGATTCGAAGCAGAAACGAAGGTTTCAGGTGGCTTGGTTGGACAGGTGCCGATGGCTCAGCTGCTCAGCGCTTCAAAATGGTGCGTTTTGCCGAGTGTGTGTCCTTTTTAGCAGAAGTGAGGTTGGCAAGGGTCAACATGCGCGCACTGGGGCCCTCGTATCCAAGCCATTTCAAAAGTGGAAGCACGCCCTCGAAGTCTTCTGTGCACATGAAGCCACTAAATATCACACTGACGCTCAGCTGGTAGCCGATAATTTTCTTCAAACCTTCTCAGGATGTGTGCCCAGTGTTGTTGATCAACTGGACCATGACAGGCAAATTCAAGTAAGAGAGAACCGAAGGAAGTTACAGCCTATTGTTGAGACAGTTCTCTTTTGCAGGCGGCAAGGTCTGGCTCTCCGTGCCCATAGAGACAGTGGCCACCAAAGTGGCCGGGCCCTCGCCGACACTATCATAAGGTTTCTTATAGACATGGGAATTAACATGCAGCATCTCCGTGGTCAAGGCTACGATGATGCAAGCTCGATGGCTGGCAAAACGAATGGTGTTCAAGCTGCTGTTCGTGAGAAATATCCAGCCGCTCTCTACACTCACTGCCCCAGTCACTCCCTTAATCTAGTTCTGTGTGCGGCATGCTCCATCACAGACATTCGGAACTGTTTTGGGACTCTAAAGGCGACGTCAGCCTTTTTCCGTAAATCTTCTAGCCGCTCACACGTTTTGCGAAAAATTATAAGTTCGAGCTGTCCTGAGTCTACAAGGCAGCGCCTTTTGGGACTATATATGTGAAGCGCGCTGGGTCGAGAAGCACGATTCAGTGCTTTCATTTGTGAGCCTCTTTGAGCCGTTGATCGCAGCACTAGAGGAGATTAAGTTTAACGGAAATGGCGAAAGTCCAGTGCAGGCAAACGGTCTAATGTTGTCACTCTTGTCACCAGCGTTCCATGTAAGCCTGCATGTGGCGGAGCACGTGTTAGCACTTACTTTGCCACTGTCCAAGAAGCTGCAGACGAGGAGTATCGACATCAGCGCTGTCATTGACGACATAGAAGCGGTACAGCAGTCAATTGAAAATGACCGCAAGAACGCGAATGCTTGTTTCTCAAAAATATTTGCACAAGTGCAGGTGGCAGAAAAACTGAATGTCGAGATCACCAGCCGTCGAGCCGGTGTCCGGAAGCAAAAACTTGGGAGCAATGCATTCGAAAGCGCGGAAGAATATTTTCGCAGAACCCTGTTCATTCCGCTCATGGACCACGTACTAGCCCAGTTAAACTAACGGTTCGAAAAGCACAGGGCACTTCTAAAGGACTTTTCAGTAATTGTACCATCCGCAATACCACCAATGCAAGATCGGGAGAAAGGAGCACACAATCTCCTGACCGTTTTTGCGCATGACGTCGAAACCAGGGCTGCTTTGGGAGAACTGCGACTATGGTGGACAAAGTGGGCGAACAAAGCAGCAAACCAGCTCCCCAGTACAGGAACCGATGCCCTCTCTCATTGCGACAGCAGGTTCTATCCGAATGTGTACAAGCTACTCCAGATTCTAGTCACCCTTCCAGTGACCACTGCCAGCGCGGAGAGAACGTTTTCAAGCATGAAATTACTTAAGAACTACTTACGCTCCACGATGTCTGAGGAACGCATGGTTGGCTGGCACTTCTGTACGCCCACAGAAATGTCGACATCAGCGTGTCGGAAGTCATTGACCGCTTCGCTAAGCTTCCTCGCCGGGTCAACTTTGTCCTTTGATACCGAGCAGGACAAAAATCAGCGCAAACGAAAGGAAAAGACACTGCTGTTCCAGTGTTCAGGTCAATGAGCCCGTAATTCTGGAGCAATATTAATGTTCCCACATTTTAAAGCCGTAAGGATTTTGTACCTTTTAGCAGTGTTATAAACATACGAATACGGGCATCAGATGGACATTAAAAGCCAATCGGCAGCTTCACGTTGTTCACTGAGAGGTTAGCATATGCGGCGTTACCAAACAAATTCAGCTACTGGGAAGTTGTACTAGCGGCATTGTTTGTTACTTTCATTTGTCGTTTTTGTTCTTCATTGCTTTCTGAACTAGAAGCGACAACCCTCCTTTTATATTGAGTGCACAATAGTGGTTCGCACTTTTAAAACAGTTTTGAAATAGTTTCTTTCGTTATTTCTGCGCTCTTCCTTCATAGTTCGTCCGCATGGTGCGTCTAAGACAGCAGCTTGGCCCAAGGACATATCAGTTTCAGTGATTGTGCAGCATATTCTTTTGCATTGTTTTGGGCATTATGTATAGTGATCATTGCTTAGTTCCGCATTTTGATTGCATATTTAAATGTACATTTGTGATGTTTTGTGCAAGCATACTGCGCACTGTTTCCGGTGACTTATGTTTTGCCCGTATTCGAGGTGTACTTCCCCATTCTTGTTTTTCCCTGGCCACATCATTTGTGCAAAAAGATGAACATTTCGCGTAAACAATCTGCATTAAAATATTTGATCTCGCCCTGGTTATTTTGTGGACTTCATTTTTTTTTTGTTATCAGGCGCTTCTTCAGTTTAAAACTGATGCAGTTCCAAAGTTTACGTGATATTTGCCGTACCTCTTACACACAAAAAAATAAAAAATTTGAAAAGATTGAAGACAGGTATTCCTGGAAAGATTTTGCGGGCATGCCAACATAATATTTTTACGAAAAACACATTTCTTACTCGTTCTTGACAGTGCGCAGCATTCAAGAAGTGATTTGCAGTATATAATACAAATTGTCTCTAATACATGCTATTCATGTACTTAGTCGTTCGAAACATTCGATGAGGATCGAGGTCGCGGTGCAACGTGAGCCCCCCCCCCCCCCCCCACCGAAGAAAATTCCTGGCTACGCCACTGATTATATATATATATATATATATATATATATATGTGTGTGTGTGTGTGTGTGTGTGTGTGTGTGTGTGTGTGTGTGTGTGTGTGCGTGTGTGTGTGTGTGTGTGTGTGTGTGTGTGTGTGTGTGTGTGTGTGTGTGTGTGTGTGTGTGTGTGTGTGTGTGTGTGTGTGTGTGTGTGTGTGTGTGTGTGTGTGTGTGTTGACATGCCAGCCCTCCCCCCCCCCCCCGAAAAAAATTTCTGGCTACGCCACTGGCTCACACCCACTGTGGGGATCTCTTCCTTTCGTCGTCCTCGTTGCTGCACCAGCGCTAAAATACCGCCTTTCAGCATACACCAACCTAAGAGGTTAACTCAGAATAACCACCCTTCGAAACCAAATATCACAAGATTTCATGAAGTGAACGCTAAGGTCTGTAGATGGGCTGAACATCACGCTGCCGATATATCATCGCTAGTTCACGAATGTCACGCTAGTTTCCGCAACGAACGTTGCTGCTCAGACGGGAGCGGATCGTTGTCATTGCTTGCGGCGCACTGACACCCACTAAAAACGCCCACTAAAAACAGCTCGCGCTAGCTCGATTATAAGGTCAGATTAAAAGTCTTGAAAGCTCACCGGACAAATCCAGGAATTTCAAGCAGCCGGCCCCGCCAGATTCCTCTTTTCCCTGGTTAAGCAGAACGATGGCCGAATTCAAACAGCGCGCGCGTGCACAGAACACACAAATATACATAACTTGCAAGTGACGTCAGTTCCTGTCTTCCGTACGCCATCACCGAGCACAGCCGCGCTGTGTTTACGTTCGTGCGCGGATCGTTCGGCGTAGTGCGCGCGTTTTGGTCGTTTGCCTTGCGCTTATGACGAACGAGAGTCATTCAAGACATTATGCAGCCTGCAGTGTCGTCAGTGCTCTCGCACGTAATGGTTGAAACGACTTCGCTCGAGTCACCTACAGTGGCGCTCAAACTGCACAGATTTCGTCACTGATTGCTGCATAAAACATGACCCAATAACATGTCTGGCGCCCAGTCGGGGTTCGTTTCAGAAAACCAAGGCGCGATCGCTGTGTTCAATTCGGTGCTTCGCGTTTCGACAAAAATTTACCTCGCGCATAACCCCGTGGTGATACACTCGGCGAAAAGTTGAAGAGATTCGGAAGCATAACTTGCCTGATGAAGTGACACCCGCACACTAAAACGTTGTACAACGTCTGCGGTCCTTCCTGTTTACGCACGCATAAGCCATGTGCTCCCTTATCGGACAGCTCTTTCGTGCGGTCGCACGGGTTTGCGATCACGTTTGGCAATCAGTACGTCACCGCGTCTGGACTTTTTTTTATTTATTGATTTACACTTCTCGTGCAGCAGCCAAATATCGCACAAATCGCCGTTGAGATGTGCAGCGTTAACGGGAAATGCGAGAGCCGCACAGTTTGAGTCAGTGTCGTCTGCTGCCATGTGCTCGGTAATGGCGGCGCATGCCGCGAAATTGTATCCCAGAGTTCCGCGGTGTGACGTAGTTGCAAGTTAAGTATACATAAGCGAGCGTCCCGCTGGTCCAATCAAATTAGAAGCTCTTTGTCACGTGACTTACTGCGTGGACAATGTTACAAGCATTTCCTACACTTCGCCGCCGGAAAGGCGTTTTTTATGTCCGTTTGTATTAATGCTCATTAAGATACGAAGCTCGTATTGACAGAAATTTCTCCCCAGTATTATTATCATTTTTTAACCTCTTCCTTATCATTATCGAAGATCAATTGCAACATTTTTTACATATCAATAAACTCCGTTTGGGGCGACTAAGCATGACCTCCGAGATTTACAGCCGCTATGCACGTCTCGGAGGTTCTCCGGGTCCTCATCCAGCATGCGTTCCTGTAGTGGAATCAAAGTCCTTGATACTTTCCAAGCTTGTACTTTTTTTGAGGGACTCTTGTGGTATGTTAGTACCAAGACAAAAGGTCGCGCCTGCTTTGGCACTAATTCACGCTTCTTGTCTCCTTGAGGCCGACACTTTAGTACCCTTGCGACTCGCTACGACTCAAAGACACGCTCTTTCTTTTTTTTTTTTTTTTCGCAACACGTCTGCTTATACTTTTAATTAAACTTTAGTGTTTTCCTCTTACTAGGAAGCCAGATCCCTCGTGCACGAAAGCTGCGTTTGGTTCCCAAAGGCCTGGCTTCAAAAATGACAATAAATGGAAGCACTGTTATGTTAAAATGATCCCTAAGTTAAGCCTTAGAACTACCAGTTTATAAGTAAAACGCGCGGGATAATCTCGTTAAAGGGACACTAAAGGCAAATATTAAGTCGACGTTGATTGTTGAAATAGAGGTCCAGAAAACTCGTAGTGCTACTTTTATGCCCAGGAAGTGCTTATTTTGAAATAAAATCACGTTTTAGTGGTCCGCGTCGCGTTAGCGCACTTCAAATCACCCGCCTGAAATCACTTTCATACGTCACTGCTGCCGTGCCCAAAGTTGCCCGCTTTTACTGCGCGGCCGCCGACACTAGCAGCAGCAGAGTGAAAGTAGCGGGACCCACAGCAGCAACAACGGCCATCGAAGTCATTGAAGCTTGCCGCAATCACCGCAATGGATGTGGACGGAGAACTTGACAACGAGACATTGGCTCGCGACGCTGGGCTGTACGCGATCCCGAAACTACCACTGAGACGCGACCGCGTGAGCGAAGCAGGGCGCCGGGCGCGAAGCGCAGTTCGGCGAAAACGGAACCTTTGAACCACGCGCGTCGTTCCCCATCGCAACGCCACAGAGGTTCTTTTTTCCATGAATCAAACGGAAACGAACAAACAGCATTTTATTACGTCTTTTGATGCACGGAAGGTTCTTTTTTATTGCTGCTAGTTTGATTACTAGTGATTAATTTTAGGCACACTCTCATACGTCATCGGGATCACTTCGAAAATGTCCCACTCGTGGCGCTCATCATGTGATACATTTAGCTTAATTTCTCGGTAAGTAGAGCACTGCTGTTGATAATATTGCCGTTTTAGAAGTTGTCATACATTGAGCTTTCACTCTGACATAAATTTGCCTTTAGTGTCCCTTTAAGGGGCCCCTGTTCGGAGGCAACTTTCTGTGGCAATGAAGGGAAAGCTACGGGGGGGGGGAGCGTCTACACATGTACTGCTACGCGAAGTAGTCCGGTTTGGCGCGCGTCGCGTAACGCCGTGGAAAGCGATGGCTAGCGTTGCATCCATCAAGGTACGGGTAAAAGGCGCGACTTCTTCACGCACGCAAAAACGCAGTGACAACGTATAAAGTAAAAGAAATACAAATATCTCGCTTGTGTGCGCTGCGTTCCGTCTCAAACAGCTACATGTAGAAAATGAAGGAGCACTTTATATATCTCACGCAGAAAATGCCGACGCAATTGTGGGACTACATTTATTAGCGGTAGGATACGTGCATTGCGGCTCTGTAGCTTTCCCTTCATTGCCACAGAAAGTTGTCCCCGAGTATAGTTTTATATGCGAATAAGAATCCTCCAAGGTCCAGTACTATCATGATGCCTGACAAGGACTCGGCAGTTTCATTGGAGTGAAAAGAACTGCCTCCCAACATCTCGTGAAGTTGCGTGGTTTAAAGGAGTACTGACAGCAATTTTCGAGGCAGACTTGCTCCATCATACTAATCTCCTGTATACAGAGACCGCTATGAGAAAGTCTGAAGCTCAGGATATGCCCATACTTCGACATTAATGTCAATCTTCCCACAACGCACCTACTGACACCAGCATGACGTCAGGCTACAGTAGCAGTTCTGACTTCACGCAACAGTATAAGTTGCGATGACGCCAGGCACCAAAACATGAAATGGCCACTTGAGCATCACCAACGAAGTGGAGTAACCGGAGAAACGCCACGATACCTTGCGCGAGCACATGAAGAGCTCATACAGTGTCACGACGTCAGGGTACAGTAAGAACCGAAACTAGCTTTCAAAAACATGTTGCAATTTTTCAAGGCGCTCTGCTACTTATTAGTACATTATTTAATAAGATTTGAGGGTTTGGCTTTTCATTTGACACAGGAAAACAAGAATTGAAAATTTTTGTGCCAGTAACCTTTGGCATCCTAAAGCAACTCTGGCTATGAGAGACGCCGTAGTGGAGGGTTCTGGATAGTTTCGACCACCTGAACACGCATTGACATCACAAAGTACATGAGCCTCTAGCATTTCACCTCCATCAAAATGCTACTGCTGGGGCCGGGATCGAAACCATGTTGTTCGGATCAGCAGCGAAGCATTGTAACAATTGAGCCACCGCAGCTTCTTCTGCGAGGCTTTTGCTGGCGTCGCAGGCAAACAAGGCACACAGACGAGAATACTGTCGCTTTGGCTGACGAGTTTTAATGATGTTTTTATGCCTTCAAGAACTGCTTCTTGGAGCCGGCCGCCTTGGTGACCTTGAGCACGTTGAAGCGCACAGTCTTGGACAGGGGTCGGCACTCGCCCACCGTCACCACGTCGCCCACGGCCACGTCCCGGAAGGCTGGCGACAGGTGCACGGACATGTTGCGGTGCCTCTTCTCGAAACGGTTGTACTTGCGCACGTAGTGCAGGTAGTCCCGCCGGATGACGATGGTGCGCTGCATCTTCATCTTGACAACCACGCCGCGGAGGATGCGACCCCGGATGCTCACGTTACCTGCGCAGAGATGGGCGAGGGGTTGAGCTTGGCACATCCAGAGATAAGGGCAGGTGTCTCCCCTTCGATAACATCGTAACACCCCTCAAATCAGGTTTGCACTGGAACACCAAAGCACAGCAGCAGAGAGGTGAGAGAGTAAAATCATGTAGTAGGGTACACATTTGGGCTGGTTGGCTCATGATTAACAGTAGAAAAACAGCGCTAAAAGACGGGGATGAAGAAAGGACACCGTGGTTTGTGTCCTTCCTTCGTCCTGTCTTTGAGCGCTCTTTTCCTACTGTTAAAATTATGTGCCTGCGAAGTATCGCACGATATCAAAAATCAACTCTTATTACAATGAAAGACCACGTATACAGAGAATAGCATGCAGAGAATACCCAAGAATACCACATCTTATAGAAGCCAGGAAACATTTCACTCCAACTTCCGACCACACCAGATGCGGAAGCCACTATAGCACAACTGAATACGATGTACAAAAAACCATGCAAGCCAGGCAATATGTATGCCACCTCGTGCAAAGACCACGTGCCACATGATGCCCTCTGGAGTGTTCCACACTCGCTGCTCTGGCTACGAGTGGTGCGTTCTCAGCGATTACATGTTGAGAAATACCCAATAAAGCGGACAGGGAAGCACCTTCCATCGTAGCTCAATTGGTAGAGCGTCAGATGCATAATTTGAAGTTTGCGGGCTCACATACCACAGTCGGAAAGGGTGTTTTTTCGTCCGCTTTAAGCCCCCCCCTCCCCCCATTTGAATTTACACCATACAGTTGGCTTTCAATAACTCAAACTCGAGCAGACCTCAGGATTTTGTTTAAATTATGAGGAGATGTCATAAATATTACTTGGGGCAACGTACCTACCTGTGTTGTAATGTTTATGGTTTCTCAGTGCCACAGTAGCATCACAGACAGCTCCGCACAATTGCCAGTAAAGTTTTTCAACGTCTGCTATCATACTGCTACTCGTTATTATATAGCCTGAGCAAGCATGGGTAATTAAGGGACAAAATGGGTTGTGTCCCCCGACAGCTCGTAGCCTCTTCTCATTTTTAGGAAGCTTTCCCGCATTCCACATGACACCAGTGTACTGCAGTGAAAGTGACTAAGAACCATGCAGCACGTGATAGACCAAGGCCAGACCGTCGCAGTTTTTTTCTCCCTCAGGCATGCGATTGTTGGTTTGCAGTTTGGCCCTTTTGTAGGTTTTATTTGTGACTGTTAGTGACAGAAAAACATGATTGCTCTGCTAGAAGCAACAAAGGCAGCAGATATTTCCAGGCATGGTCAGGCAAAAAGTTTGAATTAAGTGGCTTTAAGCTACATTGGAAACATAGCAGGCCAACCAAAAATTCAAGATTTGTTTGAATTAACCGAAAGTTTGAATTATCGAGCACCTACTGTAATTAGTGCAATACAATTAAAGACACCAATGTCCCCTATACTTTCCTTGGCCTAACCGTCTGTTGGAATCATTGATGCACACACACAAAGGCAGGCGACAGTAACCACATAAAATCTGTGCGTGAAAGAAATGACCGCACATCCATTCCACCTTCAAGCTTAGAGGTACTGACACAAAAATTTTGTCTTTTTTTTTTGCCAAATGAAAGGTAAATACTTTAGAGCCTAGAAAATGTACTTGTAAGCGTGAGTGCACCCTCAAATGTTAATTAGAAGATGTTTTTAAGAGCTAGTTCTGGTTCCTACTGTGCCCTGATGTCAACACGGTACGAGCTTCTTGTCACTTGCTCGAGCAAGATATTGTGACGTTTCCAAGGTTGCTCCGCTCCGTGGCCGAGTTGGTGACACATAAGTGGCCATATTGAATGTTTTGGTACCTGACATCATCGCAACTAGCCATACTTGAGTACGAAGTCATCAGAATTGACGTTGAAGCCAGACGTCACGATAGTGTTGATGCCTGGTAGGTGCGCCATGCGAAATACTACTTGTATGTCAAAATAAAATATGTTATCATTTAGTGAGCTTAACACTTGCTCAGAGCAGCCTCTGGACACAGGAGATTTGTGCAAAAGAAAAAAAAAAGTAGTGCCACACGTTTTGTTAGGGCCACAGAAGCATCATACACAACCCTGAATGATTGCCAGTGATTGTTTAGACGTCAGAGATCATACTAGTGCTCGCAATTATGCGACGAGTGCATAGATGAGTAATTAAGGAACAAAATCTGCTGCGTCCCATGACAGCTAGTACTAATAGCTTTTCTAAATCTTAGTACGCTTTTCCACAAGGCAGCGGTGTACTACGGCGAAATCAGTTTAAAAAGCATTCCGCACGCGATAGAACACGGCCAGGAAATTTTAGAACCACGTCCTTTTTTTCGTTTCTTTTGCGATGAGGTTAGGGTTGTTTACCGGGAGGTTTAGGCCATATCTGCAGAAATCGGGAGAGTTGTCAGACAGACCAATGGCCAATCTTTCCTTGAATACACCAGCGGGACATTAACAATTTGTAAGTGGAGCTTCCGCTTTGATTTTCAAATGTCCATGTAGATCAGCATTGCAACCAGCATAAAAAAAAAATAAAGTTTTTGGGTGTCCAACACAAAGCACGCCTACGCCTTTTCTGAGCGTATGGACTGCATTGGATTATGATGTCCAAACTGCAGGTGGCCAACGCAACGTCCATTTCTTTCTAAAATTAGCACAACTGAGAAAATTTTGAGGCTGGTCGGGTATTTTGGCGCAATCTCAACAAATTTCATGCTTTTGGCTCAGCCTGGCACAACCACAAAGAATTGTATCAAATTGGCGCAAGTGGTGCAGCTGTTGCACAGGCCAGCATCTATCTCAAACGGTTTAATATTCGGTTTGAACCCGTTGTTTTCGCTTGGCCGTGTAGCTATTGAGCTAAGTCAGTACTATATTCACAGGCTCCACGTCTAATCTTTGTAGAAGCTAGAATCTCCAATAAGGCGATTTCCTTTCCTTTTTTTTTATCCTTCGGCACTGACGCGCCGCAAATCAGCTTGCCAACGTTTAAAAACCAGAATACATGTGATTTCAGAAGCCGAAGCTCATTCCGAACAATCATCGATGTGTTTGCACCAGACAACCTACTGTTGCAAAGACCGGCATACTAGGAGTTAAAATGCCCCGGCATACCAAGTGTTAAAATGCCCGAGTAGCGGCGAGTCTGCATGACGAAAACTGTGTCGACTAGCCTTTCGGGCAGGGTTCTGCTTGGTTGGTGCAAAGTCTTCCCAGACACGGAAGTCAGGTACTTTCAGAAAATATAATCACATTGGCGTCAGCGGCCCGTAGGTATCAAGCCTTACTCTGGCGGTAGTAAATTTCGGTCGGTAAAACTAGTGATAGCTGCGAAGCGGCACGGCGTTGATTACTCGCCCTCCATTGACACGGGCCAACCCCCGGCACTAGCAAAATAGCGATACTTATGCTAGCAAGGCAGAACTTTGCCGCTTTTGGCACATTCGAGGCAGCAAACAGTCTAGACGACCTTTCTACACAACAGAAAGTCGCGCACCTGTGAAGGGGCACTTCTTGTCGATGTAAGTGCCGTGGATTGCCTCGCGCGGGGTCTTGAATCCCAGGCCGACGCTCTTGTAGTATCGCGTGACGCGCTTGGGGTTTCCCTTGGGCAGGCCAGCCTTGCGGTTGAGGAACACCGTCGGCTGCTTCTGGAAGGCTCGCTCTACTTGCTCGGCCATGGTGCCTGCACGGACAGAACAACACGTCTAGACAGGCGATCATGCCGCGAGGCCTAACTGCCTGCCGGGGCCGCCAACATCTGGCGTTTACCGAGCAGCGAAGTAGATCGACAAGGTAAGGTCGCTCGGTGGATTAGTTCAATAACGATCCTACGTTCGATTAAGGACGAAGAAACGGTTAAAGCTAACTAAACTAGAGGAAATCAATGACACACGTGGTCGCTCACCTAGCAGCTCAGTCGGAGACCGGAGAAAGAAAGGATCGTATCGGATCGGCTACGGTACAGTCCGGGGCGAATCCACAGCCAACCCAACCGTTTGTTGTAATGTCTAATGTTTTCGCTAAAAAGTAAGGCGTAAAGTTTTCAACAAGCAGTGTGTGAACTCCCATTTACGATTGAATTTGTTTATGAGTACTGTTTACAAATTTCTCTTGTGTACAACAAGCGCCACACTTTCTACGTCAAGGCTGCCATGTTTGAAAAGTTAAATCAAGTAAAAAAAAATCTTAAAAGCTTATTTTTTTGTTGGTACAACCTAATGAAAACTAATGCAAAGAAACAGATAATGAAGCCAAGAAAAATATAAAGAACACTGACTGTCGCTAAGCCGAGTCAGGGTCGAGCCAAGTTGAGGTTATGGTGATGAGTAAAAACGCATTATCTCAGGCGCCGTAAATCGCACCGGCGTCGTCCGCGCATCTCTCGGCCGCCGCGGCGGTCTACCGGAGTTGGTTCCGATTTTCGGGTGTTGTGCGTTGGCTGGGCGACCGCGCGCGGGTGGTGATTTGACGTGGTGCTCCACGTCCACACACCACTAACTGTGCGGCGGCCGGCACCATGGGCAACACCGACTCCAAGCTCAACTTTAGGAAGGCTGTGATCCAGCTGACGACGAAAACGCAGGTGCGTGGCGGCGGCATATGCTGCGCGGCGAGCACGGCACGGCGCGCGCGTAGGCTCTGACGCGGCCATGTCGCGCGGCCGTCGCCGATTTTGATCGTCGTTGACCGTTCTGTTTTTCATCCGTTGTACGAGCTTACGACAGCTGCTTCGACGCGCCGTCTCCTTTGAGTGAAAACAGGTGCTTCCGAAAAAACGATCGGATCCAGCCGCGCGACGCATCGTGGCGGCATCCGAAAGTTGGCTACAGAGGGGCGCGCCTTTGACCCACTCACTACTCCCGTAATTTCTTTGATCGCTCGCTCTCTCCCAATTTACGTGCCTTCGTGATCTCGCTTTCGCCTGAGTCCTTGTCTATAAATGGCAACTCTCACAGCGGGCTTATTTAGAATTGCGTGCATAGTCGGACCGGAGATAACAATATGTTCGTGTTCGGTCTTTGAAAGAAAGAAAAAATCGATCTCCGTAGCGGACTGTTCCGTTGCACGCGTGTCCACGGTTTGTAATGATTCCGTCGGTGCGATACCGAGCGTAGGTTTGTGTAGTGCGATTGTGATGGACTAATTACATTAACAGAATTTATTGACTGCGTACGCGGACCGCGCCGACAAAATAAGTTGTCATTACAAGAAAATATGGAGGGTATGACTCAATATACCGGCAAGTTGATACGCTGTAGTTATCAATGTCCTTTAAACGTGTTTTTGTGATGATGTCTATACGATGGTCATTATAATTAAGCATGCAGTACGCCCACTTTTTGTGAATTTATACATACATACATGCAACACACATACATGCATACATTCATACATGAAGAAAGAGGTCCTTATATAAAGACATGTCGACTTCAGATATATGAAACCAAGTCATCCACAAAAAATTTAGACGTACATCAATTTCGAAATGTGTACGCCATAGCTGTGTGTGAGCATTCAAGTGTGCTTTAGTATTCGGCTGGCTGAATTAATGGACCGGCAGAACTTATTTACTGTCCAAAATTGTCAGCACGGTTCATACGGTTATGCTTCAAAAAAGAGGCGAGAGTTCTGTCTTGTTTGAAAACTGCACGTTCAATGAATTTTTTTATCTTTCCAAGGACCGAAAAAAAAAATTCTCGTTGAGTTCAAACATTTGTTTCTCTTTTTTTCACCGTTTGAACGACCTTTCTAAGAGTTTCACAGCGACGGCTAGAATATTGTTCTTGTATTCTCGATTCCTTTCATGAAAGACGTAGATGACAATTGCAGATACTGAAAGATCACTGATGACGTTCGAGGTTTTAAACCTTTTGAGTACTCGATCATTAAACTGTGGAAGCATAAATATTAATGTACAGAAACATAAACGACTCTCTTGTAAGCAGAATGACAGAGTTGTAAAGACTTACAAACTCTTACATGGGGCATCTTAATTAGGTACTCTTTTAGATGAGCCAAGGTTAAATTCAAAAATTCAATTCAGGGGTTTCGCATGCCAAAACCATGGCATGATTATAAGGCACACCACATAGTGGCAGTGTATGGAACAATTTTAACCACCTGGGATTCTTTAACGTGCACCTAAATCTAAGTACTCAGGTGTTATTGCAAATTCACACCCATCAAAACACAGCCGTCATATTGGTTCAGGAGTCGAACCCATGACCTCATGCGTAGCAGTGCATTACCACTACATCAGATAAAAATTGAGATTAAAGGGATAGTTTTAATATGATGCTGCTTCTACAGTATGAAAACTACTACTAATATCTGCCTTTTTCATATATATTAGGTGATATTAACCTTATTTTGAGTGATGTTTTTGCTATTTGCGTCGGTAGATAATTTCTCAACCCAATGAGGAACTCTGCAAATGCATAGGGGCACATGATAAAGCTTCCTAGATAACTGAAACTGCACACCGACAAAAAGAGATTATAGTGTGAGGCTAGTCCATGCTATCAGCTACCACAGTTGGTGATAGTACACGTTTCTAAAAACAGATATACAGAGGGGAGATTGGTTCAGAGAAAAACATTTTTGTTCTTGACTCTAGACACAGAAAATTTTCAGCAAACTCACGCACATTTGCTGATTACATATCTGCAATTAGCATGCTTTCTTTGTAGTAAAGAAAGTTTATCATTGTACGTGTTTTTGTGGCAAATTGTAAAAAAAAATACTACAGCAAGCATGCTATAATTAGGCAGGTATGTTTTTGAAAGCCCAGAAAGTGTGCTCTGACATTTCAATGTCTCTATCTGCATTTTAAAGATGAAGATGTGAAATTTCAAAGTCGCAACACTGGAAGTGGGGATTTTGGCCGGTGATTTCTACAAGTTCTCAAAATGTTGCCATGACCTTAACAGCAGTCATAGTGGTTGTGCACTGTGTAGTTTATTAAAAGAAAAACGAAATCAAGAAAATTGGGTCAGTAGCATAGAGATTGTGCAGCTCCCAAAATTTGCAACATGCAAAAGTTATTGTGAAAAAAATGCAAATAAAGTTCAATAGAGAGCATTACATGGTATAGATTCCTTCTGAAGCAGCATTGAAGGCTAATTATTGGTAGGAAAGCAAGTCACAAAAATGTTCTTTCAAAAGCGACCATGATGGCCTGGCTCTGATAAGTGGTCTTAGAAAGGCTAACAGTGCTAAATGGATTATTTTCAGCACTCTCATGGATTAGACTAAGCTTTCATGGGATAAATACGGTGTTTATTTCCTCAAAAACAGATTCTTTTAAGTTAGCTTTTGCCACAGCTGTGCCATGTGGTATGTAGATTAGAAATGTTACAGAAATGAAAAATCTGTGTGTGTGTGTGTGTGTGTGTATGTGTGTGTGTGTGTGTGTGTAGTACATGTTTATCTCTGTGCATTTGAACTATTAAATTTCAGTGCCAAAGTGTGCCATTCACTTAGGAAAAATGCTGGAACCTCAAGATTAGCACCACTCCATCCAAGTGATTTGTAATATTAGCGGTCTGTGAATAGTAATTTATGAGAATGTACTGAATAGTATTAGGAGTAAATCAAATATCACATAGTTTTCTTAGTTTTCAAATACTGAAAAGCCATTTTACAATTAATATTAAGAAATGGTCACAAAATGTTCATTATTTCGGCACTGAAACCTCAAATGGGGCATCAGGGACAAGTACGCACATTACTTACATGCATAGTGTGTAAACAAATGTAGCCTGATACACTGCACATGCTTTTATGTTTTATGCTTTTTTGATTTCTTTAGTTTGTCCTATGGCATCAATACTCTTTACACATAATTGTGCAGTTGTGTTTCATTCATAAAGTTGAGAAGGGACCTGTGTTGCGGGTCATAACTGCACTGCTGTGGGTCTGGCAGTCTGGTGTGTCGATACTGTGGTTACAGGGGTGAAATTTGTTATACTTTCGCACCAATTTTGTGTTTACTTGTACACAGTTGAAATTTTGAAGTGTTTGTGAATTATTCTACAAATACTTGCATTGACTGTAAGGAAGACGGATTTGAATAGGACAATATTCAATTTGAAGATTTCAAATGTTCGCACACTCTTGTGATATCGTTGTACCACATTTAAAAGATTTTTTTGTGTGTATGTGTGTTCAGCCGATCGAGGCCCGTGACGAAGCATTCTGGGAGCAGTTCTGGGGCGAGTCGGGGCTGCAGAGCGTCCAGGATGTGTTTGCCCTGGTGCCCGCAGCCGAAATCCGGGCGTTGCGCGAGGAGGCCCCCTCGAACCTGGCCACCCTGTGCTACAAGGCAGTCGAAAGGCTGGTGCGCGCTGCCGACTCCCTCTGCAACACGGCTGCCCAGCAAACAGCCGGTATTCTGACCCTTCGTCGCTCTCATTTTGTTCCTTGCTGTGTAACTGTACCTTTTGTCTTTCCTGTGCATTTTGCGGTGCCCAACTCGTAACATCATTTTCACGTCAACATTGAAACAGTATCATGGCATAATTGAATATAAGATATTGCATAATTGCCATATTGCATAAGAAATCCCGTGTACTTCTTTTCGTTGTGTGCCGTTTTCTCGCACCCCTCAGTCATCATGAACAAATACCAACTCGCCCAACTTTTTACCGTACTTAATAAGATATTGCCTTATATAAGATGATATCCACCACGTGGGACATAACAGTTAGGCCAACCTTTACTGAGGTGCAAAGGCGCAGCTAAAGTCGCAAGCACGAACAACATTGAAGACATGTTTTCAAAGCAATGATGAAGAAGAGCATACACATGATGATAGTCGTGTAGAGAGGATGGGGAAGTACCTGATAAATGTCCACAGTATTAAATAAATACACCTCACATGGTTTCGGGAGGTACAAGCTCAGGGCAGCGGTGTGCTTTAGGAACAACCAAAAATGGAACAGTCTCACGAAGGATACGATCAGTGTAGGCATCTGGTGGCAACCCTACGAAAAATTCCAATAGAAATATTTTACTTCTTTTTATTTCTTTCATTCTGCTGGATTATGAAATGATAGACCTGATTGACGAATAAAGCTTGTATTGGTCTATTCTATCATGCGATGGACCTGATAGCCTGTCTTGCTTCAATAGACTATAGCCAGAAAGACTTCATACACTACTAAAGCTGATAGACTTTAATAAAGCAGCAGACCTAATAAAATGATAGCCTGTACAGGTATGTATGAAATGCATACATGTGTAGCTTGCAGCACTGCGTGCAAAAGCAGTTCACTGCAATGCTGTAAGCAGTGCAGCGGAGGCTATTATGAAAAAATATATTTGAAGTAGTTCAAGTCAAGTGAACATTAATAGTGCAAAATTGTCACATGTAAAGAGTAATTGGAGGTGCACACAATGCAGTAAATGAACACAATGGTAGCATAAGCATAATCTATACTGGAAACATACAATGAAATGTTTGTTACATTGTTATTCATAAGAATAAAGTCGAATAAATTTAGAATAAATTAAAAATAAATTTATTGAGAGTAAACTCTCAATAAGTCGTGAATTATCACAACAATGAGAGCGCAAGAGTATCAAAGAGAGTAAAGGTGCGCACAATGGAAGAATACAGACATTGGCTATTACGGTAATTCGTGCGTATTTTTAAATAATGTAATGGGTAATTGCGTGCAGTGCTCAACTGTGTGCGGCTGCTGACACGCATCCTGCCGTACATCTTTGAGGACTCGGACTGGCGAGGCTTCTTCTGGTCCAGCCTTCCTGGATCAGCCGAGGACGACGCAGCCGCCAATGGAGGAGCACAGGTACTGGCGGGAGTGTTGATGCCAGAGTATCAATGGCAGGAGTATTATCGTGATTCATTAATTTGCAGTTAAAGCGTCCGTGCTCGGAGCTCCAAATTCAGAAGCGGGCATTTTCAACGAATGACAGCTGTAGCACTTTGTGCTTGTCCTAAAACTGTAGAACTCTAGCCTTTTGAGTGAACGAGACAATTTATGTCAACGTCAAAGGTTCGCAGACCGCAGGATCCGAATGAAAGCTTATAGCCACATTCTAAGCAAGTGGAACCTGTTATATTTGTATGTTCTATACTCGTATGTGCTAAATTCTGCAGAGCTGTAAGTATTTTCTGGCTACAGTTCTGAACTGCTTGGATATTCGACGTGTCCCAAGATGCTGTATTTTCTGATGGCCATGAAATAGCGATGCTAACCTTATAATCTGTGTGCAGTGTTAAAGCATATAGTCATTGATCACATGTTGATAATGAGGAAGAAAATGATACTAAGGTTTAACTTTCAGTACAGGTGTTTTATTTAATTTACCTTTAGTACAGATATTTTATTCAAATGCACACTTCTGTTTTGAACACTTGTCTCCTAAAAAATCACTTCTTAATGGTTACCCTTTTGTATGACAGATAGACAGACAGACAAAGAACTTTATTAATGAAGTTGCGCCGCCATAAATATCTTTTTGACATTTGCTGCTGGCAAATGTCGACATGGTGCATGCTGCATAAATTCGAAGGTTTATTACACGTGAGCGCATATGCCCTCACACTGAACATTCGTGATGTGGGTGTATGAAGCTGCGTGATAAAAATTGGCACGATGCCATGAATGAGGTCAGCAGTGCAGCTGTCATGGCGGATGGCCTACGTAAGTGTAGGTGAGTGGCGTCGTGTATGACATATCAGGTACAGCTGGTGTGGTGACAACTTGCACAAGCGGTATGGTGCAGAGCTTTGGCATCTGCCATAACTCAGCGCTTGAAGAGGCACGTGGTCTGTTCAATATCGGCACTTGAGAAAAAGTACTCAGTGCTTCATCGCTGTGTAATAGTGTGGATGGAGCAGGAACAGCGAGATGATAACCAATGAAGGCAGAATTATATGACAGAAAGTACGCTCACGTGCAATACGAATTGGCTTTGTGGAATAAGGGTAGACTTTTCTGTTATTCTATTATGGTAAGTACAGCTAGTGATAAACACAGTTATGAATTCTGCACCATTGCTGCTCACAGAAATGCAATAAGCTTATTGTGAAATTCTTTCTCAATCCTAAAAAATCGCTGTTTAGGTCACCCACTGAAGCACGTTAGGTAGGAACGGCATTGCAGCTAAATGATTTTGAACAACACTTTGTAAACACAGTTCTATGAATTCAGTGGGACATGTAGGGCCAGCATTATGCTGATTCTCACATTGGGACAAGCATCAGTGATTCATGTCGTTGTCATAGTTTGCCGAGGATTCAAATTTCTATTACTTACAGCAGCCATGTTGCCTCTTTTACTGTTTCAGACGGAGTCACTGGCCCAGTCACTTATCACGGCACTGTGTGTGAGTATAGGCTAGTTGCATGATTTTTAATAACTTGTGCATTACTTTACCTGTGCAACGAAATTTAACTTTGTGGAAATTATTAGTGTGAATAACGCCTTTTAAAATAATGATCTCTGTTCACCATGAGCATTCTAATCTTTAAGTTCTTGGTGACATTTATTTGGGACAGCTGATGTGTAGTGTTGCACGTTCATAAAAGGGGAACACCTGCTAAATATTGTGCCGTAAACTACACGTAAAAAAATGCAGCAGGTGTCGCACTCTTGCAACACATGTAGGTGAATGCCTCGCTGCACTCATGTAAGACAAATGAGCCACAACGAGCAAGTACACACGTTTGCATTGAATCAACCCTTTGATGCCTCATGCACGCATTTTTGTCCTTTTGTGTCTTTTTCAAAGGTGTGCAGACTTTAGCAAAGTACCCACTGCGCATCTGTAAGGCAAGCATACGTTGTTGATGCTGTGGCTGATGTTGTTAATGCTTAATGATGGCTGAGCCATTTATAATAGGTGGGAAGCTTCACACCAGTCACTCGTTATGCAGTTCACATTTTGTGATGCCTGGTGCGTTTCTACGCTTCCACCACGCAATGTTACATCGGTTAACTTGAGTCCTCGCCCAACATGATGCTTGTATTGGGTATTTAGTTGCAAGGGTTGGTGTGGCTCTGTGGTAGAATGCTTGACTGCCACGCTGAGTGCCTGGATTCCATTCGAACTCGAACCCTGTTTTTCAAGGTCATGGTTGAGAGGTCACGTGATTTTCTGTAGTGCATGCCCTGTTTTTCAAAGCCAGCATCTGATGAGGTACGGCTTTCGCCTTAATAAATAGCGTCAGGAATGATGGCTTTTTTGTTTTCATCTGTGGATGCAGTGGTTTACACACTTCGCCCCAACGCCCCCCCTCCCACCCAGTAAAACCCCGATAACCCCCCATATTTTCAAGAAGGTCGCCGAGAATGATCGCAGTTTCTTCTGTACGCACTCCACAAATAGGCGACACCTCCTTCCCAAACTAGAATCCTGGATAAACACATGGATGCTTAAGGCATGATACCAGCTGCTTTTCCCTGAAAATGCAAACAAATGTTAGCGTTGGCTCTCCCCTGCTCCCAGAAACGTGTTTTCCTCCTAGAGTAAACCATACTGTATGTGAAAGCTTTCATTTCTTAATGACAGGTGTATTGAGACAGGTACGTTTGCACGCGAGGCAGCAGTTATAGTCTTCTTTCTGGCAATGTTTCATGCAGCTAAACTTTGCTCAAGTTATGTAGATCATTGCACAAGTTAGTGACTGTTGGCCTTGTCTTGGAAATAACCAGCCATCTTTTTTATTATTTTTTTTCCAGGACTTGCTGTTCTGCCCGGATTTCACAGTGTCCTGTTCAAAGAAGTCTGGCCCTGTAAGTAGCTAAGCTTTAGGGTCTTCACGCTTATTAGTCTAAAAGCAGAGTGACAAGAAGCAAACATTTCACTGCAATCATAGTAACCTGCATGGCAACATTAGAACTGTACTGCACATTTTTAGTAGGCATTAATCAAAACACAGCCAGTAGAAGTGTTCATTGTTTGCAGCCTGCATTGACTTTAGCAGCTGTAGGCGGCACAGCAGCAAAACAACATTGCAACCACAAAAACAGCTCACTGCACACACTCTTGCATGAAACATGGGTGCAGTCAGCCAGAAAACATTCAAGCGTATAGCAAGCGTCTTGCCCTATGAATGGCATGCACGTACAGTCGAGCCCGACTATATCGAACTCGTTTATATCAAATTATCCCGTATATCAAACAATTTCTAAACACGGTAAATTAACATTGAGAATATATAGCAAAAGTTACTGTTACATCGAACGAAAATAGCAACGACAACCGATATATCAAACTCCATGTGCCTCAAAAGTGCCCCAGCAAGTTGGCTTTCCCTCGTGGTGGTGGGGAAAACTGCTGGCGCCACCCTAGAAAAAGTGGTTTAGACCCGGTTGTGCACGGGCGAACACCCCCCTGCAAGAAATGATCCTGGCCCGCTCGCAGCGCTTACAGCCAATCAGAGGCCGTCGTGCTTTCTCCGAGGCGCGGAGGCGGTAGTAGTGAGCGCCATTTTTTCTTTCTTTATGCTTGTGTGCCTGCTGCTGCCTGTTTTCCTCGAGTCCTCATTCAGCGTGGTCCGTGCTGGTGGTGTTGCCTGTTGGTGCTCTGTGAACTTTATTGGCGCGCTGTCGTCATGGCTTGTGCAAAGAGGCAGAATTTGCCGTTCGCCGCGAAACTCGCGAGCTGGCAGAGTTCCCGGGCGCTATCGACGAATTGACATTCGACGAGTTCGTCAGTGCGGACGATGATGTCGCCATCATGGGTGAGCGACAAGATGAGGACTACGTTGCAGACGTCGTGCCGACCACGAGCCAAAGCGACAGCAATAAGGAAATTGACAATGGCCCATTGCCTACATCCTCCGAAGTGATTAGTGCACTTGCGTTGGTCTGGCGCTATTGCGTGAATGTGGAAGGTTGCGGCCTCAGCTGCTCCGACTCGTTGGGCAACGTGGAGGCGTGCGTGCTGTCGCAGGCAGCGAAGTCGTTGACACAGAAGAAAATCCAGGACTATTTTGTTCCAAAGTAGGGCACACAAGTAAGCCACCATATTAATAAAGTACTTTTCTTATTGTTATGTGCCTTTGTGTCAAAATCCTATAGCGGGCCTATATCGAATTATGCCATATATCGAACTAATAAACGTTTTTTGGCGAGTTCGATATACCCGGGTTCGACTGTAGTAGTAGTCGACGTAATTCACGCAAATTGCGTCAGATCATTGGCAGTGCGTATACTATTGCCTCAAAGAAGGTACAGGGCGATGGAAAGAAACGCGAACAGTGTGGCATCTACATTATCTGCCGTTTCACATTTGTTTTCGGGCGGTTGTAGCCTGGATGGTAATAAAAAGCCACTAGAGTCATCCGGAATACAATTCAGGACTACTCTAGCATCATTTTATTGCCACCAAGGTGAGATCGTGATGGAAAAAACGTGCCATGCTGTTCGCATTTCTTTCCGTCCCCCCTGTACATCAGTTTTTACAGTGCAAACATGCATGCACTGACAGAAGCTTGACCAGCCAACACATTGTTCTTTTTCCTACTGTACATCCTGCGGAAGTTTCATGACACTGTAGTAAAACTCATTCTTGGCACAGTTGGTTCAACATGCTTGAAAATAAAAGCTTGCACGAAAATAAGACACGTTCACAAGCGAGGGCATAGGGACATGACACTGCTTTGTATCATTTATCCTTCATCATATATTCTTGCTAGAGAGATGAAGTTGGTTTTCATTGGTGTAAAAAAATGTAATGCATAAGTTAGTCAACATTTCTGTGTGAGTCTCATTTCTTGCTTCATTTGCAGCCATATACATAAAGAGATGGAAATTCATACTGATGAGAAAGCACACAATTCCGTTCAGTGCATAGTTATGATATGTTTACATGAGGTGTGTACTTAGCAAGATTCTTTTGCTCAATGTGCTACTGTACATTCTTTAAAGCCACCTTTGAAATCCATAATGTTCATTAAGGACCTCATAAGCTCAACTTTAGTGTGGCTGTTGTCAACAGTAGCACCCAGCAGGTAATCTGGTTTGGCAGAACGTTGAGGTGGTCGGTAGGGATAATTCGCTGCGGTAATCGTTAGGCGTGCAGACATGAACACAGGATAATGGGAAGGCAGAGCATACCTTGAAAGAGAGCTTAAACGGCTTTTTGAGGTATGCTTAAACTTACTGCTGTGGCAAGTTAATCATACCAACAATCCAAACAATTCATGAAAACAAGTCGTTGCAAAAGCTGAGCAATGAGAACTGCACGCTGTTGGCAGGGATGCCACGTTTGTGTCATTGTTTGAACCCTGTTGTACTCCAAAGTATCATCTAATAAAATGTCTTGCACTCTCTGTCCCAGCTTTCGACCTCCTTCATTTGTGTGTTTATAAGCTGTAGAAGGCCGAGTCATTGAGATAGTTACTGCGACACTTGAAGGTACGTAAGTGAGCGCTGATGCTGAGGCTCAGGTAAACAGAGACAAGAAAGGCACTTTCTTTTGTCATTGCCGGTTAGTTTATCCACAGCACTGGCTATCATCTAGTACTTTGAAAATTTTATTTGTAAGCCATGCATGTGTCACCTCTCCCTCGTCTATTTTTCTCTCTCTCTTGTGAAGACTTTGTCCACTTAAATACATGCTTTCGCTGCCGCGGTGGCCGAGTGGTTACGGTGCTTGGCTGCTGACCCAAAAAACACGAGTTTGATTCCAGCTGTGGTGGTGGCTGCTTGGATGTGGGTGCGAAAAGACAAGGACGAAGGGAAGAAAGACACACACTGGCGCTTGCAAAGACACGGGCCCCTTGCATTTCTACGGAGGCAAAATTCAAGAGGCTCGTGTATTGTGTGATGGCAGTGCACATTAAAGATCCCGAGGTGGTCGAAATTATCCAGAGCCTTCCACTACGGCATTGGTCATAGCCCAGGTCACTTTGGGACTTGGGCTATGACCCACCTAAATACATGCTCAACTTTGGTTGTTACTGGTTTCTTTCTTTTTTTTCTTTCATGCCACAAAGTCGCAAAGTATCCCGTTGAATATACACGGACCATTTCTTACGTCCACTGTTATACGCCCCAGTTGTCTCGATGACGTTTGGACTACTACGGTACGTTCACCAGTACACGGCTCGCAGTGAGCGGTTCGACAGTCATTGCACGAACGATTGACACCCGGTGTTTCGTTGTCGCAGGAGCAACCGGAGGAGCCGTGGTCCCTGGACAGCTGCGAGTACATCTGGGCGTCGGGCGTTGGCTTTGCCCACTCGCCGCCCTGCGTGCCGCAGCACGACCAGAACCGGCTTGAGCTACTCAAGCTGCTACTCACCTGCTTCTCGCAGACCATGTACCTAACTTCACAGGGTGAGAGCAATCGTGGTCACATTACTGGCAAAAATGTAACCGTGCTACAGTTAAACAGTGTTAAACTTGCTCTAAGTAGACACTACGCTGGCCGAAAAACAGAAGATGGCACGTTCAACGCAAACTAGCAACTGGTTTATTCTTTTGAAAAAATGTAACCCTTTCGCACATAAGCCCGGATCAGCCCTGGTCACGATCAGAAAGGCCCATTTGACACGGTTTTAATTTTCTTTGGTTATACAAAAAAAAAAACATGGTATAAAAACATGGGATGTACAGTAAGTCACAAACAGTATAATTAATTTTGAGTTAGATACATGTCTAAGAGGGATCATTGCCTTTCTCTGATGAGTATACACATATCAGTGCTATCCTCACGACTTTTTTGCGTTTTCTTCCATCAGTAAAGCATCATTATTTGTTAAACCCAACCATATGTGTCTTAGTAGAGGTAACAGAATAACATTGCCATTTTCTTGTAAAAAGTGACATTGTCAGATTTACAAGTCACTTGAATGAAAAGGTGACGAGTTACCATTGGACATTACTTGAAGAAAGAAGTGGTTACTGGTAATGCGTTATTAGCATAACGAGTTATACTTCCCGAGGCTGGATTGCTAGATGCTTTTTTACTGTCGTTACTAGTATTTTCTTGTAAGTTCTGAAAGAATACACTATGCGGAGAAAGCATCAAAAATAAAAGTTGAGCAGGAACTTTCTGCTGGTGAAGTTTTGTATGCAGTCCTTTTCATGGAACTTCTATAATGCAAACTTTATGTGGAAGATTTCACTGCAAAGTTCATGTAAAACTTTTATAATGCAAGCTTCATGTGGAACTTCATGTGAAAGGGTATGTGCATGCTCTAATGTGAAACCTTATGGGGAACCTTTAGAATGGAAGCTTATGTGGAATTTTAGGAACACAAACTTCTCTGAGGAGAGCTATATAAAGTGGGCCAGTTGGTGTTCATTCATCTTTAAAGGCGTGCTTAGTTAACACAGACGCAGTAGTAAGTAACGAATAAAATACTGACGTACGGACACGTGGCAGTGACACTCAATCTTGTGTATCCTCCTGTATTTTATTCGTCCTGTACTACTGTGTCTGTGTTAACTAAGCACACCTTTCAAGATGAGTAAGCTTAACACAGAACTTCTTCAATATGAAATACAGTAGACTCTCGTTAAACGGAACCTGAAGGGACCAGGAAAATGTGTTCCATTTAACAGGAGTTCCGTTTACTGAGAGATGAACAGGGGTGCAGAATTCATGTACGAAACCAATCATATCAGATTCAGTGGTTCCATTTAAGCAGCAGTTCCGTTTAACAGATTTCCGTTTACTGAGAGTCTACTGTACATGTAGAGCTTCGACAGTGCGAGCCTATGTGCAACTTTTACAATGCAAAGCTTACTTATTTAGCTGTTTGTGTGCACTGCTGTAATGGCCTGATGCCATCTATGTCTGCACAGAGGCCCACCAGCAGCCCAACAAGTGGATTCACTTCTTCACGTCAGCTGACAACAGGTGCATTGAAAAGTTCCTTTTTTTTACATAAGTCAGAGGTCATAAGCTCAGAGGCACCTGTGGTGCGTAAACAATGTAATTTAAGATGCAATTGAACTGAGAGATATTGAAATGAAACAAGAATGTGCTATGTTTAGGGAGTCTGATCTACGCAGCCAGCTTACTCTATTTTCTCGCATATGTCCCGCACTAAATATACAGAAAATTAGCAGCTAACGTAAGAGTACGAGTTATACACCAATTTCAGCACACAAGTTTACTTCATGGCACTGCTTCACAGTAATGCAAGGAAGGCAGAATATTACAATATGCGGGAATTTTTTTTCTAATCTTATTTTTCCACAGCTTGTAGTTGGGGGCACGGGTTATATGCTGGGGCGGATTATACAAGAAAAAAAATACGATACAACGTACAGAAAGGCATGAGATGAGAACAGTGCGAGAACAATGCCTCGCGTCTTTGTGTTTGTCTTGTTTTCGGCCAATGATTACCTTAAGACATGAAGCTATCACTCTTGCTTGAGGTAACATTATAAAAAACACTGTAGGCATATTAAGGCAATGGGGCGCGAAATGGCAGAAGAAACTGAATAATTCCACAGCCTGCATTTGGAGCAGCCTTGTCTTCAAATCTGCAGCCTGAGCTGGGACTAAATGACCAACACACAGATTTAATATTCAGTTGGCTGCAGGCAGTAACTAAGATTAAGAAACTCAAATTTTGTAAGTTGTTTTAATCATGTTTGAGTAACGCTCTAACACTCTACTGTAACACTCTAGTGTAACACTCTACTGTAATACTCTACTGGACACTCTACTGTAACACTCTACTGTAATATTCTACTGGTTGGGCTAGAGTGACTTGGGTTTTAAATCTTAGGGATTTTTGTCTGGGCTATGTGTTTGGTTACTTAGTTTGTGCCTGTAGAGTGTGTGTAAAGTAGACTACATATTGAATGGTGTGAAGGGGCATGTGCCAATCGACGAAATGTGGTGATGGTACGCGATGGGGTTGACCAATGCCCCACAGGCAATGCCCGGTCCCTATTCTTGCGTTTTTCGCCATGGCTCGGGTTGCATGCCACGAGCCCTCCTCCGACCACTCGCGTACGTGGACGTGGCAGAGGTGCACACCATCGAGGAATTTTCCCATTCCTCACGTACCATCGCGCACCGTCGAAACTTTTCATCATTCGGCACTTTCCCTTGTGCCCCTTACTTATCACAAATAGTTCACTTTGGCTGTTCTAGATTAATAGTTTAGTTACATTTAGAGAAATTTCTGATGAGTTTTCCGGGGTTAAGGATAAGGTTTCCTGGGCTACTTCACATCGGTGAGATAGCTCACCTAATCCACGCACTTCAGAATACGACGGCACAACACTGACTGTAACTAAAATATGCTTCAAAATATGCTACGTGCATGCGTGCTTTCTAAGCGTGTTCATAGGTGTAATAACTAGCATGAGTGGTCTTGCTGCCTTTTTTTTCATTAGTTATCTTAGCTACGTGACTGAGAACGAAGCGCAAGTATACTTGTCGAGAAGTACGCATTGACATCTTGGAAATGGGAAAATGCTTCCTAGTGAGAAAGATATTGCCGTGCATTGACTTGCAGGCACGCGTTGCCTCTGTTCACCTCGCTGCTGAACATCGTGTGTGGCTACGATCCCGTCGGCTACGGCCTGCCCTTCAACCACCTGCTCTTTGCCGACCATCGAGAACCGCTCGTCGAAGTTGCGCTGCAGCTACTTGTGGTCACCCTGGACCACGACTTCCGGCCGCCCCAGCAGCAGAACAACGCCGGTAGCAACGGTGCGGTGCGTATCGAGAGAAAAACTTAGATTTTGCTCAAGCGAGATTGTTGTACAGGAGAGACCACGTACTATCGGTGTCAAATGAAATGCGAACAGCGGAGCGCGTGGCCCAAGCATTAGCAAAGGTTTAGTGACGCCGTCAAGTCACTGCCAGTCGCGCACATCCGGTTTGGCAGCACTGTGCAATCCCCTTATTGTGCGTGTTTTCGCTTCTGTTCTAGTTCTGATATGGTAATAAAGGCGGCCGACGTGGGCGCGCCTGGCGCTTTTGGTCGTTTCACTTTTTTGTTCCTTCATGTCTTTTATTTTTTCCTTTCAAATATCAGAACTAGAACAGAAGCAAAAATATTTCACTATAGGGCAATCGCGCAGTGCTGCCACACCAGATGTGCGCGCCTTTCAGTCGTGATGACTGGACGGCGTGCACTGTACCATCACTAATGCTTGTGCCATGCACTCCGCTGTTCGCGTTTCACTTGACGCCGATAGTACGTTGAAGCACGTGACAAGTACAGTTGTTACATGCCAACTGCTTCAACTTGTTCTTCAACTGTCTCTGAATTCTTTCATGGAATTGTATGATATTTTGTGTCTCAAGAAATGTTCTTTTGCAAACTCCTCTGCAAACATATACTTTGTGGAAGGGCTTTTCTTGAGACACAAGTTATCAGATATTTTGATAGAAAAGCTTTTGTAAACATTTGAGGGCAGCTTGAATTTTCGACAGCAAACCATTTGAGGGGAAAATATATGCCAGAAATCCGTGTCGTTCACTCTCAATATTTTTGTTATTTTAAATGGCAGAGATGGTTTATTAATAGGTAGGAGAATGTACTTAAAACACTATTTTAACATTTTTAATATTTTGACATACTCCTAACGTGATGAAAATTAAGCATTTTGTATACATTATGTACAAAAACAGGCGACACCCAACGCACCCTTGTCTCCGCCAACGAGTGTGGTGATAAGTGAAGCAGTAGGCCGTGACCTTTGTGAGCAATCCTGTCATCATTTAGCCATCACTGTACAGTTCGTTTTTTTTATGTTGCCAGGCACACATGTGCACATATGCTGTTTCATTTATCTTAGCGGAAGCATGACAGTTGTCGAAAATGGATGGAACGTCACAGAAAAGGGTATGTGCGTGCAGCGGCATATTGATTCACTTTTTTTAGGCACTTGTGCAACACTAATGTTTCTTAAAGGGGTGGTGCCACCAAATTTGTGGCTTGCGCGTTCTTTGCTGTAAGCGTTTCCTATATCTCCAGGAAGCATGATGCGCACACCAAGATTCATGTATTCTCGCTAAATAATTTAATATCGCCTTTTGATGGGAACAACTTTCGGTTTCGGTTTCTGGGCGCCGAGGTTGGGCGGTGATGTAGAAGTGTAGGGGGCTTGGTCACGTGACCACACAAGGCTGTGACGCACTTAGCCAGGAAGCGATCGAAACTCGGCGAGCGATGTAGCAACCGATGCTTTGCCGGTACTGTAGTGAAGTAGAATATATTCTAGTTCACTATAGCCGGTACGTACGTTGTGGAGGTGGCGGAGGTCCGGAAGTCACTCACGTCACCACAGCAGGTCTGGTGTGACGTCACTACAACTTTCGTTGCCCATCCTACAGATCTACGTCAGTGTTGGCGCGCTAGCGATGGGTTTTGATCGGGAGGATGGGCATTTAGGTACACTTTGGAAGTGAATTAAAATATATTCTAAACGTTTGCTGTGTCCGACCCTTCGAGTGGAATGTCCTTGCATACAGAGGAAACCCGCAACAGGTTTGTTATAGCCTTGAAATTTGATGGCACCACCCCTTTAAGACAGAAGTTCCGAGGAAGATGGAAACTTGTGAAGAGGTGAAAAATCCTTGAACACGGGGGGTCGCCAGAGCCAACATTTTGACAAGTGGTCTTGTCTCCTTGTTGCTGACTTGGAGGAGACAAAACCACTTGTTGGCACTTTGGCTACAACAACACCTTGTGTTGAAAGCATTTTCATCAATAATGTCTCGTGTTTTACAGCAAATCCAGTATACTGGATTGCTGCATCTTTAGGCTTCGGAATGATTCTTGTCAAGCCTGAATTATAGGTCGATAAATTTATAATGACATACATTGAGATTTCATATGTTAAGCGTATCTTTGTCGCCATCATTGTTGTGCACCTTGTCGGCGGGGATTCAATGCCATGGTTCCTTGTTTAGTCTGGGCACACGCCTGCTTATGCAGCCTGTTTAATAAGCTCATCTGCGGGTGCAGGGCCCCGAAGGTGAGGCCTGGTGCGAGAACCTCTTCATCAACTACCTGTCGCGCATCCACCGAGAGGAGGACTTTGCCTTCGTGTTGAAGGGCTTCACGCGGCTCCTGAACAACCCGCTGATGCGCACCTACCTGCCCCACTCGGCCAAGCGCATCGCCTGCCACCAGGAGCTGCTCGTCTTCTTCTGGAAGATGTGCGACTACAACAAGGCAAGCTAAAAACCCCTGCGGGCAAAATGTGGAGGTGGTTGGGTCAAGGGCAGGACAGCCGAGTGTGGGCAGGACAGCCGAGTGATTAAAAAGAAATTCTGAGAATTTCTTTTTAACGTGCTATTAGTAGTACTGTCAAGTCGTAAAATGCGGTGTGTAACGATTTGACGCTACAGGATCATGAAAGAGAGAGACGGCAATGATTCAGAAGTGGCGTTTTGTCTCGGCTGTCACGGGCAGCAGCGCATTCACCTGAAAATAAAGGCTAGAGAAAAAGGGCTGTGGCGATCAGGCGGTTTGTTATCTTAACTCTTTCCCTGCCACTGGCCCTAGATGTGTAAGCCTCCTAACTGGCAGTGTGGTGTTTCATTTAGACTATTGTGGTGACCAGTCGTTGCACTTCATCAGTGGCTGCGCTACACGTAAGAGCCAACAGTTTTGCCTATCCCACCATTGGCTGTGGTGAAGTGTGCACCAAGCTTAGGATCGCAGAAATCATGTCAGGGAAGCCAAGATGACATCAAGCGGTATAGCACTGCTTGAAGTGAACAATGCGAAATTATCTGTGAAGCTTAAGAAGCCCCGCCACCGCATCACCACATACATTATGCCTGTGCCATTCTCTTGCATTTTCCGCTTAGTTGATACCGACATCTTTTAATGTTGCTTTGCAAAGAGAGTCAGCTACTTTCATATGGTTTTGTATAGGCTTGTGCAAATAGTAAATTTCAGGTTTGAAGTGAATAGTTATTTGGTCGAATAATTTTGAATCGAATTTGAATAGTATATATCACATATAAAAAAAAATGAGCATATTTGTCATGACCCAACTAACCTGCACAATGTTTTTTAAAATTGAAGCTAGCCATGTGCAAATATCATTCTTTTTGGTTCAAAGGGAAACTTCGAATAGTAGCAGGTTTGACTGTCGGTAGAATGCAGGTGATAACCTGTAAAATATGTTACATTTTAAAATTTACTATACTATAAGCCGGTATAATGAGCTTTTAAACTTAAAGAATTATGAATCGTTGCGAGGGTAATTTGTTCACTTAACCTTGAAGTGGGGCTTCGCGGCAATGCAGATTTCCCCCCCGGATACATGTATTCACAATATAGCACCCTTTGACGTAGTGAAACCACCTTTATAGGGGGTTACATGCCTATTCATTCATTTCAAATACTTCGAAATTTAGAATAATTTAAATTTGTTTCAAAGCGAACTCTAATGCTGTAACATTTGGTCAAATATTCGAAGTGCTCGAATATTCACACAAGCCAACTTTTGTAGCAAAATAAATCTCTGAAATCTGACCCTCATTTCACTAGCCACTTTTCAAGCTTCACCGAACCTTATACAGTCGATCCCGGATATATTGAACTCGAAGGGGATCGCGAAATAGTTCGATATATCGAGAATTCGAAATACAAAATATCCATATTTAAGGCTCAAATTAAAGCACTGCAGGCCTCGATACAGTTTTCGGAAATCGTAAAAAGCGCGAACATGACGATTTGCTGACATATACTAAAGAACAAGGTGACAACTTCTTCTTTTGCAAGTTGCCGCACTTTATTTCGCATGAAAATAGTCCGCAAACTTGTCTTGCTTCTTGCGCGCCGTGAATTCATCAAGTCATCGTCAATATCATTGAAGCTTTCCAAATAAGCAAATTCAGCACCTAAGGCCACAACAGCAGTGATCAACGCTGAACGTCAATGCTAGCTCTGTACCGCACTAGTCCATTTCCTCAGCACCGACAACGTCAGCTACGATATCGGCAGCGATGCGGTCAGAAACAGCTACGTCGTTATCTGCACCGATGAAGTCGCTCGCTGTGCTTCCGTCCGATAAGGCTCCCGGAAACATTGCAAAGTTCACTGACGCACCGTATACCGTAGTCAGCGGTCATGACGCACCCGTCGTCACCTGGCACCAAGGCCCGCAAGGAAACGGTGCACGACGGTGCTTTACTTGACGTCGCGCCAAGCACCGGTCATCATTTTTATCGCTACGAGCGGGACTAAAAATAGTTGAACTCCCTAATGACGATTTATCAAGAACGAAGCGAGAAGTACACTAGTCCACATGCCGCAAGAGACAACGCTGCATCCACAAAGAAACATTTCTCCACCGTCGACATGTTGGTGATAGTGATGGCACTTGTGGCTTTGTAGAAGGCAGCCACTGCTTTGGCGAGAAGTGCGAGAAAAAGTGTAGCCTCTGAGATGTGCGTTTTAAAACCAAAAACACTAAAAATACGTCACGTGGTTGCACATCTCGAAGGCCATGCTTTTCGGGCCCACATGCCATCGTGCGCGAACAAACAAGGAAGGGAATGCAAACATTACAACGAGGCTGCCGAGTCACTTCGCATTCTTAATTTGGTGCCCTCGGCAATCAGCCTCTTTGAAAAACACTATGCCCGCGTGTTAAAACCTGCGGATCACGCATCAAATATACCGGTGCACTGATAAGCGTTGCGCAACGAGCTAGATCAACGCAATGGAATAACACCGCCTTTTTGTCACCTGCGCGCGATGACGGATCGGAACTTGTTAGAACGCGGCCGAGAAATGATCAATATTTGTTAGGAAAAATGCAATTTCTGTGCTTTGGCGCGGCGCAGCATTCGATATAGCAGATGTTTCCATGTGCGGGAGTTCGATATACGTACGCACCAGCCCCATACTTTTGCCTGGGAAATTCAAGGGGATTTCTCAACTGTTCGATATAGCCAATAATTCGATATATCCGAGTTCGATATATCCGAGATCGACTTTTACTTTCAATTCAGGAATAGGATATGTGTATTACGGATATGATATGACATTCTTGTCAAAAAGTAGATCATGCAGATTTTGAAGAAAGAAATGGGCAAGAAAGGCAGGTAACAATTCCTCTTTTTGGACAAAGATACTCTCCAATGGATGTAACTCTGTTTTTTTTGTCCTTTTGTTACATTGTAGCTTCATAGCATTGTGCCCTACACCACATCGAAGCGACTCCTATAGGCAGAATTTTAGTGACTACACATAATGCCAACGTGAAGCCGCGTCACATTTCAGCAGACGAAAGCTGTGAAAGCATTGCTGACTATTGACAGAATGTCAAAGTAGTACATTGTTTCTGATGGCGTGCTTTATGCCGACAGTTTTGCTGGGTCATTTGTATATAGTAATTATCTGTGTTGTTCAACTGTCTGCATACACAGAAGTTTCTGTTCTACGTGCTGAAAAGCTCCGAAGTGCTGGACATCCTGGTGCCCACACTATACCACCTGAACGATGCCCGCGCCGATCAGTGTGAGTAGTGTTTAAGCGCACATTATAGAACGCATGTGTTGCTCTGAGGTGTTCAATCTGTTGAATTGGTTATTTAATTGAACCTTATTAATTAGTATAATTAATGCTGAACCTCCTCCCCCTCTGCTGACTTCGTGCAGCCCGTGTTGGCCTGGTGCACATTGGTGTGTTCATCCTGCTGCTGCTGAGCGGGGAGCGCAACTTTGGCGTGCGGCTCAACAAGCCGTACTGTGCGAGCGTCCCCATGGACATTCCAATTTTCACGGGCACCCACGCCGACCTGCTCATCATCGTACGCTTGTTCATCTTCCTTACTCGATCGTCAAGCTTTTCGAATGTTGCAGAACTTCACATTGCTCAACCTTGAAGCCACTGATACCTCACAACTATGCTAGCTGAGAAAAATGATCACTGTAACCACTGGTGTTTCAAAAGGGGTCATGAACCACCCCTCGCACTTGCTCATAACTATGACCCCTCTTATTTCCTCCTAGTATTTTAATTATGTCTTTATATTAACTTTCCTCTTCTCTATGTACTCTTGTGGCTTGTGGCATTCCCACGACCATGAGACAGTGTAGGAGTTGGCAATCACTGACAAGTGAGAAATTTATGATGCCCATTCTTGCCTTCTCATTCTTGCCTTTCTTAATTAAGTAAACTGTTACTACTACTAGTTCTCAGATTTTATTTGCTGGTGCACTTATTTTGGCCGAGTTTACAAGTAGAGTACTAATTACCATCGTTATTGGCTGCAGGTTTTCCACAAGATAATCACCACTGGTCACCAGCGACTGCAGCCCCTCTTTGATTGCCTTCTCACCATCATTGTAAATGGTAAGAGCCACTTAATTGGTTAATTATGTCTCATTTTAAGTGGCTAACAGCAGTGAATTAAGGGGAGACTCTAGCTTCTGGCAAACTATGGTTTCTCAATTCAGCTATACACTCAAACCGTGCCATAACAAATTATTGATTATAACGAAGTAAACGTGGAATAGGTGTGCCATTAACAGTGTTGCAAATGCACATTTTGCAATGAGCTTTCAGATTTAAAGAACATAGTTTCATGTCAGACATGATTTTGTTGCGACAAGGTTTGGTTGTACATTTGAAATGCAGATAGGCCCTCTGCTATGTAGTCGCCTGACTGACTTGAGCTAACTTTGTTTTGTTTAGCAGAGACACTCCTGTTTCGTTTAGCAGGGAAAATTTCCTAATTAGGGTAGGAACTGTGGTGTCACTGTCATTAATTGCTAGACCTATGCAGCATAGTCTTAATTACAATGATCCTTAATTACAATGTAGTCATGGTGATCTTTAATCATGGTGTAGTCTTGGTGGTCATTAATCACAGTGTAGCCTTGATGATCCACACAGGGTAGCCTAGGGGATCTACGTTGTGTCGCCTTTGTGACCTTCAGTAACGGTGTAGTCTTGGTGATCTTTAATCACACTGTAGCCTAGGTGGTCTACACAGCATAGTCTTGGTGATCTTTACTCACAGTGTAGCCTTTGTGATCTTCAAACACGGTGTAGCCTTGGTGATCTACACATAGTCATGGTGATCTTTACTCACAGTGTGTAGATCTTTAATCACGGTGTAGTCTTGGTGATCATTAATCACAGTGTAGCCTTGGTGATCCACACAGGGTAGCCTAGGGGATCTACGTTGTGTCGCCTTTGTGACCTTCAGTAACGGTGTAGTCTTGGTGATCTTTAATCACACTGTAGCCTAGGTGGTCTACACAGCGTAGTCTTGGTGATCTTTACTCACAGTGTAGCCTTTGTGATCTTCAAACACGGTGTAGCCTTGGTGATCTACACATAGTCACGGTGATCTTTACTCACAGTGTGTAAATCTTTAATCACGGTGTAGTCTTGGTGGTCATTAATCACAGTGTAGCCTTGGTGATCCACACAGGGTAGCCTTGGGGATTTACATTGTGTAGCCTTGGTGATCTTCAGTCATGGTGTAGTTTTGGTGACCTTTAATCACTCTGTAGCCTTGGTAGTCTACACTGTGTGGTCTTGGTGATCTTTACTCACAGTGTAGCCTTGGTGGTCTTTAAACACAGCGTAGCCTTGGTGATCTTTAATCTTGGGGCACTAATACAGCTGTTACTGCAGTGAAAAATAAATAAAGATTAAAAACGCTCAAAAAGCAGTGAGGTTAAAGTCACTGCAAGCTCCCGTGCCAAACAATGTTCCTTGTTGCTTAGTTTTTATTTATTTTTTTTCTTGCAGTGTCACCTTATCTCAAGACATTGTCCATGGTGGCCAGCACCAAGCTGCTCCATCTACTTGAAGTAAGTGGCCGCTACGAACATACAGTGAAAGCTTCACATTAATGAACTTTGATAGCAACTGAATGGCTGACTCTTCACTTAAGTTTAGCTGCAACAAAATTTTATGTTTGCTCAATTGGTTATCATTCATTAGCATAAACAGACAATTTTAAAAGCATCTGCTTGCCCTTAATTATGTTCTGTCAATAGAGATATTCTATGTTGTATTCTAAAGGAGCCCAAAGATAAATTTAACAGACTCTCAGAACTAAATTTACCACAATGACTCAAACTTGGGAAATGTAATTTCAGATTGTGACATCACACTGATGTACGAAAACTGGTGTTTTGGCATGAAATTTTTGAAAACACTGTTGTGAACAAATACTTTATCAGTCTGAAGTTATTCGGGGATTTTTAGGCATCTTTAGATTTAAGGAGTGGGGACAGAAAAATTTATGAACCTCTGTTTTATTCTCTTAATCAGTGGCTACTGACCTGTTAATAGCGGCAACGAAACTCATTTTCCCCAGCGCGAGACAAATGTTTAACTATATGCCCGTATGTTACGACCGGAGGCAATTTCAATTTCGAAGAGCACTCGGTGGCCCCGTGACATAGTCCGCCTACTTGTTAACAAATACTATCAGGTGACCGCGAAAGCCAGTGAGATCACTGGCCAACTTCTGCCATGTTGTCAGCGCTGCTGTTCCGTCTACTGTGTTGAGCGTTGCGAGTGCTTGTTTCCTCAATCGTCAAACAACGTTGTTTATCTAGTGCGGCGATGGACGAAAGAGCTGGGGGGAGTGTGAAAATCAGTCAGAAAAGCCCGATTAACTTCGCGAATCTCGCCGGTGGCTGTGATTTTGTTCTTGTCGTCGTCGTTCAACTGAGGCGATGTTTTCCGTGAGGCTTGGAGCAAACGCAGCATTAGACATGCTGAAACATTTTCGCTTCGATCATTTGTGAAGTAGCAGGTTGAGAAATGACGAAGGAAACAGTGAAGTCACAACATTGGCGCTCTGTAACCGTTTTTATGTGTAACATGCAAGTGACGTGACGTACGCTTTACTGACTTGTATTTAGATTGGGCAACGCTGCATTCTCAAGGCATACCAATCCCATGTACGCACGTCCAAACGCGAAAGCAGTTATCTGTCCACCACGCAATATGATCCTGGCAGTAGACAGCTTTAGTTTGTCTGTAGACTTCCTAACGTTTGCGGATACCTGCTTACCGAAGCCGTTGACGACTGAAGCAGTAGCAGCAGCCGCAGAGCTGGTAGCGACATCTAGTGGCGATTTGTCCAACTACAACAATTTTTTTTTTCTGTTTTCTCCGTCGCATTGCCGTCCATGCTGCAAAAAAAAAAAAGCAATGAGAATACTTTGAGTTGTAATTATCTCACTGCTAATGCTTTACACAGAGTCAGTAAGCAGGTAAGTTGCTGCAATGTTATTTTGTAGGTCTCTGGTTAGGCTATCCATAATCAGGTGTCGCTACCAGCGTTGTCCGTCTCGTACACGCCTCCGGTAACCCGGCCAGAACTCGTGATGTGTGTTGTTTACAAAAAGGCCCCGCACGATGACATCATCACTTTTTGCTTCTATTTACGATTCGGCACTTTCACGAAACTTCAAAACTCAATTAAAATACTTCTTAGGCTGTATTTGTGGCTGATATTGTACAGATGGCACCTATATGCACACATTAGTGTGATGCAACAGTCAAATTGTGTCAGAATTTTTGTCACCACTCCTTTAAAGCCATGATCTCTCTTGCTTGTGCCTTCATATTTTAGTATTGTTGAATCTTTTCGTATTTTTTTAGAGACGTAATCAGCAAAGGCGTGTGGCGATGCCTGCAGTTTCCGTTCCCTGTTCTCAATATTTCTTTTGCATTTATAATTTGCCGCTAATTTTGTATAACATACCATGTTTATTTTGGTTCGCATTAGTTCTAGTTTCATTTCATTCTGTTTAGATTCTATTTTAAATTCATAATTTGTCACCAATATTGCATAATATCAGATGTTTTATTCTGTTAATTTTTTTTTCTTCATATCTTACGTCGCCCATTCCCCTGTGCAATGCTTTAGTGGTTGAGAGTATGCAAAATAAATAAAACAAATAAAGGCAGCTAGCATCCCTAATTGATTGACGCTGGTGTCGGATGGCATTGTGCAGGCATTCAGCACACCGTGGTTCCTCTACTCAAACCCAACCAACCACCACCTGGTGTTCTTTCTGCTGGAGATCTTCAACAACATCATACAATACCAGTTTGATGGTGAGCACGATGCAAAAAAAAAAACCTCTGTGCTATGTGTTATTTTTTTTAGGAGCTTGCTCGCCAAGCTTCTTATGCTCGCGCCTTGTCCTCACCTGCGTGACCGTCGGCGCGGTGGCACACACCACGCTCGGCGCAAGCGCTAGTTAGGTGACTGCTTGAGGGCCGCACCTCTCGTTTGGCTCGCTTCCTTTCTCTTTGCCGGGAGCTCACTATGTGAACACTCTTCGTTGCCGCTCCCCAGCATGAACGGCAGCAGCGCGACGGGCTCGCAACGCAGCAGCATATCGGGAAGATCTCGCCTTGCCAATAACCAGCCAACACATGATGTCACGTTACGCTCCCCGATGCATGTCGTACGACTGCAAACGTCCCACCACCATCAAGGGCATCTGTATCGATGTTGCCTTCTCGAACTTTCCATTGCGTCCCATCATCGATGATCCCATGGCAACATACTTTACTGATCATAAAGCAATCATCTTTAAAGGGAAACGAGTCCCCAAGCTCATCGAAGGACGCCCTTTTTGTACTTTGTAAAAGAACATCTCTTGTGTATATGTAATGCATATAGTTCATCCATCATAAAGCAATCATCTTTAAAGGGAAACCAGTCCCCAAACTCATCGAGGCACGCCCTTCTTGAACTTGGTAAAACAACATCTCTTGTGTAGATATAATGTTTATAGTTCATCGAAATGTATATTTACTTCATCAAAATGTATATATATAGTGCATCCAACCGTAAATTAATAAACATTGTGTATGTGATGCATATACAACAACGTTGTCACGTCCATATATGATGGTAGAGGAATGTGTTTGAACTTGGTAAAACAACATCTCTTGTGTATATATAATGTTTATAGTAGGGGTGTGCGAATATTCGAAATTTCGAATATTTTTCGAATAGTGTTTGCTATTCGATTCGATTCGCACTGAAATTTTACTATTCGAACTATTCGAACTTCCCAAAAACAAATGCAGTCAACGTCCGGTTGAAAGTGACCCCTTCAGATTTTTAATATGCTTCGCCTCAGTACACTCTCGTATTGCGGCAAAGCTGCCTTTCAAGCTCCGTTACGGTCGAACTTAGCCAAGAGACAGTCAACGTCCGTTTGAAAGTGGTCCCTAGATTTTCAATATGCTTCACCTCATCACAAACCCGTATTGCGGCAAAGCTGCCTTTCAAGCTCCGCTACGGTCGCGAATGTATTAACTCAAGAAAACGCTGGTTCCAATATGGAGATGAAAGATGTGGCAGAGTTGGGGACTCAATTAATGCTATTTTGGACCTGAAATTTGGGCAGGAAGTCCGAAAAATCGGACGCCGAAACTTTTTAACATCCAAAATGTCAGATGTTCTTATATATCGACGTCTACGAGGCAGATTTGGAACTCCGGACTTGAAGGGAGCACACCCTTGTCCGCCACATCAGTTGGCCTTCCACAGAAGTTGAAGGAGAAGGAGAGGCTGAGGAAATGGAATCTCTGCCTATCACGTGTAAAGTGTTGTCGGCAACACTTTGGTTGCACCAAATCATGTACATAAATACAATTCGGCCTCTACATTGCCTCACTCTTGATAAGAAAGACAACAATGAAATATGACCCCACCAGCGCTTCATCAACCTAGTGAAAAGAAACATTTTCATGTTGCGATCTCACAAGAACATACTTAATGATTCTCTGCAACTTTTTCTGTAATTTCACTTCGAATTATTCGAAAAATGTTTGAGAAATATTCGAAAATTATTCGAAATTATTCGATTCGATTCGCACTCAATCTTTATTGTTCGAATTCGCTTCGCACCCAAAATTTTGCTATTCGCACAGCTCTAGTTTATAGTTCATCCAAATGTATATATACTTCATCAAAATGTATATAGTGCATCCAACCGTAAATTAATAAACATTGTGTATGTAATGCATATATAACAACGTTGTCACGTCTATATATGATGGTAGAGGAATGTGTACGGAGCATTCGCGGATTACCCGATCATCTCCGAGCAAGCTCCTCTAACATCATTCACTTCGTGGATGTGGCAGTGAATTTTATTTATTAGACATGGGATACTTGAAGGGCATACAAGGATAGCTGTAATTGGCATTTGACATTTTCGTTGACAAATTCCCAGTAATGACAAATGCGTATTAAAAACATTATTAAAAAATACCAAATTGCAGAGAGTCATGAAATTCGCTTACCTTTCACTTGGTGATGTGGCTGAGGTAACTTTTTTTTAATGTCATTAATATTTCCGAAGTTCCTGCTATGTGTGCACTCTTATAACAATAAATGTCGCGTCACCGATACCTCCACCGTAGAGCGTAAGCATTTTCCAATCATAATTCTAATATCAAAAGGTTATTTAGCAGCTAAAAGGTTGAGAAATGCCAGCAAAACATTATTACGCATATTTTATTCAAAGTCATTGTTGCACTTTACTTCAGGAATTAGCTCTTTCAGGTGCAACCGCAACGGCCAGCATTGTTAGTGAGAGTACACATCCGCCAACTGCAATTGTTGCAAGAATAGCTACACTACCAGTGTTGCCAGGTTTTAATCACATTATGTATGCCTCTGTGTGAGTGCACTAATGGAATTAAATTTTACATCGTTAAGCAGTTAACGCAATTGTCTATATGCCTTTGTGGTGGCACGATTATTAGAATATTAGTACAGCAGGCTTTAGCTAATATTAATCCAATTAAATCAGTTTTCACGAATCTATCACTCCTCCTGCTTCAGCAATAGCAGTGACATGTTGGTGCTGTTTGTCATGAGACAGTAAACGTTTAAAGTAGGTGACTTCGAATGTGCCTGCACTTTCATTTTACATGATTAAGCGCATTCTTTCTCCCTTGCAGGCAATTCAAACCTGGTGTACACTGTGATTCGGAAAAGGCACGTGTTTCATGCGCTCGCAAACCTGCCCACCGAGCAGGGCACGATAGAGCGCTCCCTGAGCCGGCGCTCCCGCAGCAAGGGCCCCACCCCCAGTGTCCCGACCACGCCTTCCGAGGAGCCCAGCCCTCCTCCGACAACGCCCACGGCCGAGTCCGAAACCCAGCCTCCACCGGAGGAGGCGCCGCCCTCATCCAGCCTCAATGCCACTCTAGCTGCTACTCCACGTATGTACAGTCAACTGCTGATTCCTCGAATGCCAAATTTTTGGGACTTGCTCGAATATTCTGATGGTTTCGCAGCACCACCAGAAGCCTTATAAAGTCAGTGTATGAGAAATCCCGAAATTTGGAATGCTGAAACTCTTCCGCGCCCGATTTGTGGAACCTTGTGCTCAAATTTTTGGTCCGAAATGGCACTGCCACCACCGATACCACGTCGATTATCTTGTAGGCTCAAAGTAGCACATCCGCAAGTTGATCCATTTGTGGCCATCGTGGATTTCCAAAGTGAGCTCTGCCGCAAGGCTAAAATGTCATGCGGTGAAACATACCGAGAATCTGAATTGGCCACTGTCGTGGCACAGTGGCCAATGGATGTGCACCGGAAATTCACGGAGCCGTGATGGCGGCAGGTGGCAAACGCGCCCGTGTGACTTACCCACTGAGAATTCTATTATGATGAGCATCTTCAGCTAACTGCACGCTTTTAAAAGGCGACAGCCTAAACGCTCCACGCTGCCGTTTATTGCTGCCTCTTTGTGTGAGACCGCTATGTGCCCTGCACAGACATCTTGCTTTCAGGAACAAAAGAAGTGCCACAGATAAGCCAGTGTCTGGTCAGGAACAGTGTGCAGTGCGCATGACGAAGACTCGTCTAACGGCAAAAGCGTGCATATGGTACAGCAAACACCCCAACAGCGATGGCAAGAGTTTAGTAGGCGACGTTCCCCGCACAACTAGGAACGATTGGGACGATGTGGCAGCAGATGCTGCAATACAGTGAAGCGGAGTAAAATAGCATGACTTTGTTTTTTTGGGCTGCCCAATTTTTCGGGTGATTTCGTGGTCCCTACAGAGTTCACAAAACGGTACGTTGACTGGAGTCCTAGATTGAGCTCTTTCATACGTGTCTGTGTTGCGAGGTCTCTTGTGCTCAAGGAACAAAGAAAGCAGTACGTCATAGTGCAAAGAAACAAAATGGCACTTATTTGCACCTTTATTTAAAGGGGTCATTAACCACTTTTCCAAGTAATGATCTAATTACCTCAGTATCGGAGTTTACTGCCTCCCGAATCGATTGCCACAAAAATTTCTCGAATCCGTCAAGAATCAGCGGAGTTACGGGGGTTTGGCGCACGCTCTCAGTGCTTTCTCTCTTTTCTCGTGCCGACGAGCGCACTGGAAGCTAGACAGGGAGGGATGGCACGGGGGAAAGAAGTTACGTCAGCACGCGTCATGAAACGCGATCGCTCTCCCGCTGTGATTCGCTTGCGCGAGTGCGGCTAACGTGTACTGAGGAGTACGGCGCTGGCAAGTGGCGGCACCCCCCGCGGCAAGAAGCGCATCTGATCCGAACGCTGCTCTCGATTTACGTTGGCTATTGGCCAATGAGCATGCTATGTCTCTTGCGACGTAAACTGGCAGATCCGCGACGTCAACGTGCGGACGCCCCGCCCACCGACGAGAGTGAGAACCGGCCTCTGTTTGAAAAGAGGGCGCCTGAGGAAACGGCAACTTCGCGCTCCACTTGTGGCCTTTACGCGGCGCGCACGACTCTAATATTTGGCAGAGCAGTTCATAGCCGTGTCAGCTTTCCGCAGGATGTGTTTTTGAACAAACCCAAGGAGTGCTTCATGACCCCTTTAACAGCAAGCCCACTTCCCAAATTATACAATCAATAGCATGTCAATGCAACACGCTCAGAAATCGACGATGTTCAACTCACCAAGGCAGGATAACGAGTGATTAAAGTTCACCCCCGCCAGAAATCCAAACCTGTGCGTCGTTTGCAAATCAGGTCTCATGAACGGAGGCACATTTTGGAGAACGGGAAGAAGTCTGCAGTATTGTCTTATCGAAGATGGACATAAAGGTCTGAGAACGAAGACACAATGTAAAGTCACTTTATCCTTGGTCTTCTGCTTCTCCAGGGCATGTTTTGTGCTATCTTAGTCTAGTAAGCTGTACCTGCTAGCCCAGCCACCTCCTTCTAGAATTGTGCTTTGCATGGCTGCATTAGTGTAGTTTACTAATGACTCAACAATATGTTTAACGCCATGTAGGCCTAGAGAAAATGACTGAGCAGGCACATCCAGTGTCCTCGCCAACAGGCAGCACAGCCACAAGTCCTGTGGAGAAGTCTCCACCTCGCGTAAGTAAGCCTTGTACCCAGCTTGGCCAGTCCTCTGTTCTTTTTTTTTTAACTTCTAAGACATAGTACTACGTGGTGTCAAATACACATAAAAGTTTGTTTATACCTCGTATGTCCCATGTTACGTTTTGTCTGCAAATGTGACAAAGCTGCAAAACATATTCCTGAATCCAATGCAGTAGGATTCATTTAGACCAACTAAAACCTCGTTATAACGAACACGGATATAACGAATTATCGGTTATAACGAAGTAAATGAAGAATAGTCTTGTAATAGCTACAGTGTTACAAATAAACGTTTATAACGAATTTTCGGATATAACGAAGTTATTTTCGTGGCAGATGCGACATTCTTATAATGAGGATTGAGTGTAACTACTATCCAGTATAAAGAGTATTTCAGCGAGAAAAACCATCAATACTGTAACTCACATTATCTTGGATGTGCATGATACTTCGAAAAGCATGCTAAACGTAGTTCCAATTCCACTGTTTTGTATTTGTTGGCCTTGTACTTCAGAACTGATGCTTGCTTTAGACTTAAGCTTGTGTCATGAAGCTTTGGCGGCAACCAAACTTTTGGTACTTCAGAGGAGTCTGAGAACTTGTCTGTTGAAGCCTCGAGTCCAGTGGTGGCGTGTAAAAGTGGTACCATGGCATATACTGTTTATGCTGTGCTTAGCAGAGAGTAGTATCCACTACATCAGAAGCCTACTCAGTAGCTTCCAAACACTGATGAATTCAGCCTGTGGTGACAGCCTGGTAGCGATGGCATTTCTTTACTGAACGCCAGGCCATGGGTTCAACCGTGGCTGTGGTGGCTGCATTTTGACAGGGACAAAATGCAAGAACTGTATGCTTTGACATAGGTGCACGTTTAGAAATCCCAGCTGGTCAAAGTTCATCCCGAAATACCCACCAAAGCATGCCTCTTGTTCAAATGGGGGTGTTGGCGTGCAATACCCGAAAATTTAATTGATTAGAATAATTAAATGCAGAATTCGGGGTAAGCAATGGCAAGATGTCTCTTAGTTGTTGCACAAAGATATACAGTAGACTCGCATTAAATGGAAAATATGTTCTGTTTAACGGGAGTTCTCTGTTTAGTGAGAGATGAACTGGTTTGAAGCATTCAGGTACGAAACCAATCACATTCGAGGCAGTTGTTTCATTTAAGCAGCAATTCTGTTTAAGAGATTTCCATTTACTGATAGTCCACTGTAATATCTCGGGTTTCATGTGCCAAAACCACTATTTGATTATGAGGCATGCCGTAGTGGAGGGCTCCAGAAATTTCGACTGCCTGGGGTTCCATAACGTGCACCTAAGTACACGGACCTCTAGCGCGTCGCCTCTGTTGAAATGTGACCGCCATGGCTAGAATTGAACCCGCAACCTTCGGGTCAGTTGCAGAAAGACAGCAGTCACCACACGAATAGATGTCACCAACCCTTTTATTGTCGTCAACTACTCACGCGCAGAGTATTTCCAAGGGTAGCGGAGGAGGGCTGGTGCGGGCTGGGAGCAACGACGAGGAATGGCGCGGCCCGACGCCCGAGTGGGTGGCATCGTGGAAGCAGAAGCTTCCCCTGCAGACCATCATGCGTCTACTGCAGGTCCTGGTGCCCCAGGTCGAAAAGATCTGCATCGACAAGTCAGTGCTTCACTCTCAAACTACCTGCCTACCTACCTGCCTACCTTCCTGCCTACCTTCCTGCCTACCTACCTGCCTATGTTCCTGACTACCTACCTGCCTATGTTCCTGCCTGCCGATCTACCTACTCACCTACCCCTCCTGCCTACCTGCCTGTCTGCATTTGTTTTAATCTGCCATGTTCTTTGCTCCGAGTTTCTTACTAAGTTGCTCATGGTACCCATTGTTAAGAGGAGAATTATATTAGCTAGGTAAGCAGGTAGGCAGATAGGTATTAGGGTGGACAAGTGGGCGTGTTGGTATTGCATGATCCGAGGTAAAAGGCGTGAAGACGACGATGGACAAGAGAGAGACGCACACACACGTAGGGCTCTCTCTTGTTCGTTGTCGCCTTCGCGCCTTTTACCTTGAATCATGGAATACCAACACCCCCACTTGTCCACCCTAGTACCTTCCTGCCTACCTTCCTACCTACCCAGCTAATATGGTTCTCGCATTAACAATGAATATCGTGAATAACTTGGTAACAAACTCGAAGCAAGGAATATGGCCGATTAAAACAAGGCAAAAGGTTGTGTGATTTCCTGATACAAGGCATACAAAACAGATAGCTTAGAACCAACAGGCTTGAATTACTTCAGTCACAGCAAAGGAATATCTGCCAGAACTCATGGCAAAAAGCTTGAAAAGATGGACGAGGAAGGATTTCAACGTACAAAAGTTAAACGTATGGAACATTCACGTGCATTGGCTTCATGGGGTGTTATTCATGGGGATGCTTTTATGGCAGAGCCATAAAAGCATCCAAATTATCAGGCATGTGTGAAAATTTGTTCATTGTCTGCATTTAGTCCCCTATGTAATTTCAAATTAGGTAACGGCTAACACTATACCTTTTAATTTTGTTGTCTCAGACTGTTCAGAACTGGCCAGAATGCAGCAAGCACAAAACACTCATTGAATGAAGACACTGCCTTTAGGCAGCCTAATACAGTATCGGACAACAATTCGAATAGACCTACTGCAGAATGGATCTACCGTTGTAAGCCTGCACAAATGATATATAACCACCCCCTGTTATTTTATTTTTATTTAGAAATACTGCAGGCCAATACTTTGGCCCAAGCAGGAGGGGCATTACAGCAAGAGAGAAAACAAACAAGCAAAAGAAAAAGAAAATACAGTCGAACCCGACTATATCGAACCCGTTTACTGCTTCTGGAAGGCAGGCTTTGTGACGGCGGAACTTGCGGAAACCAGTGAAGACGGCAACGACAAGCGCATTGACGACGCATTTCACGAGTTGTCGTCCCTCTTCCCAGCTGCCGTTCCACCCGAAGTGTCTGTGGACGATTTCGAGGAAGCAGACTGCAATGTTCAGGCTGTTGCGAGCCTCGCTGATGAGTACATTGTAGCTGTGGTCGCAGTGACCCAGGATGCCCAGGCTGACAGCTCAAGTGGCGACGATCGTCTGGACGAGGCGGCGGCTACGCGCGCGTACTCCGCCGCTGAAGTGGCGGCAGCATTCGGCTCAATTCCCCGTTTTTGCGACGACATGGAGTGAACCGGGTTGTCGCACCTGGACAGCCTCGATAAGATCGAGGCCAGCGTCTTTAACTTCATTTCGAAAACGAAGAAGCAGGCCAAGATAAACAATTTTTTTTCACGCAAATAAAACATTCTGTTGCATCGTGTGTGTGGAACTAGTTGTCATTCTTGAATGCGCCGATTGTAAGTGATCGTCCACCACTGGTAAGGTCTCAGGGCCTGTATTTTTTTATATCGTATTTTTCATATATCGAACTAATTCGCGATCCCCTTCGAGTTCGATATATCCGTGTTCCACTGTAGCAGCGACTCCCGATATATCCAAAGTCAAGCGGGGCAAAACTGCCCCCGGAAGTTGGCTTTCCCTCGTAGCGGCATGGAAACTGGCGCTTTTCCCCACCGCTCACTCCAAAAGTGGTTTAACCCGGTGGCGCATGACCCGCTTTCCCTACTGTGACCGCGCCGCGTCAGTCGAGCCAGCGTCACCCCCCTGCAAAAAATGATCCTGACCTGCCCGCAGCGCTTGCCGAGACAGCCAATCAAGGCTTCTTGTACTCTCGTCACGCGGGCCGTGCAAGTTATCTTCCTGCATTTCTCGTTCTTTGTGCTTCGCACCATGCGCCTGTGCCATGATGGCTAGCGTGAAGCGGCAGAATTTGCCTTTCGCCGTGAAGCTCGAAATTATAAATCGAGTCGAACGTGGTGAGAAGAAGTCGGACGTCACGGCAGTGTGCAAGATTCCGAGGAGCACTCTCAGCACGATCTTGAAGAATAAGGCAGAGGTTAGGGATAAAGCGGACAAAAAACCCGGTGCCCGTGGCGCCCGACGCGTACGCACAGCCGTGTATGAAGACATCGAGGCAGCCGTGTACAAGTGGTTCGTCGACGTTCGGTTGCGCAACCTCCCCGTGTCCGGCCCCATGATCGAACAAAAAGCAAAGGACACGGCTTTTCTCTTTGGCAGGGGGGATTTTCAAGGTGGCTCCAGTTGGCTACAGCGGTTCAAAGAAAGGCATGAGAAACGACGATCCTTTGCCCACATTCTCAGAGGTGATTGGTGCTCTCGCACTAGTCCGGCGCATCTGCGCGAATGTGGAAGGTTGCGGCCTCGCATGCTCTGGCTCTTTAGACCATGTTGAGAAATGCGTGCTGTCGCAGCATCGAAGTTGCTCAAACAGAAAAAAATGGAAGACTATTTCAAGCGCAACTAAGCTAGCTTCATCAATAAAGTGCTTTTATGAATGGTGTGTGAATTTATGAGGTCCAATCGTTTAGCAGGCTTATATCGAATTATGCCCTATATCGAACTGACAGGCATTTTTTTGCGAGTTCGATATATCCAGGTTTGACTGTACAACATGCGTAAACAATGCCATATGAAATGTACATAGTGCGTAAAAAGAAGCAGCAATCACACCTTTCTCCTCTGTCCACTCTGCGTTTGCACTGGAACAACCCAGCTTCAATACTGTAGAATTTTTTACATCATTATCAGCCTGTGTTATGTCCACTGCAGAATGAAGGGCTGTCCCAATGATCTCCAACCCACCCTGTCCTGCCTGAGCCAGTTCCATTTTATGCCTCTGAGTGTCCTAATTTTGTTGTTACACCTTAACCCCTGGCCATCCTCTTCCACGCTTCCTACTACCTCCTGCTGTCCATTCCGATGTTCTAACTGACCATCCGTTGTCTGTCCTTCTCACAATGTGGCGTTTTCATTTTTTTCCTTTTAACATCTACTAGGATATCAGCTACCAGTGACTTGATTAGAGAGACTGTAGTGCCTGTTCCTTTTTTTTTTTGCATGGCTGCTTTTTCTCTTCATTCCATCTTTGTTTCCCCGTGCCCCCGGTGCAGCGTAGCAAACCATAAGTTTCAGTTCCGGTTAACCTCCCTGCCTTTTGCTCACTTGTACTTCTCTCGGCGTTGTGCTGTGCAGAGGTCTGACGGATGAGAGCGAGATCCTCAAGTTCCTGCAGCATGGAACGCTTGTCGGACTCCTGCCTGTGCCGCATCCGATCCTGATACGCAAGTACCAGTCCAATGCGGGCACTACGATGTGGTTCCGGACCTACATGTGGGGACTCATCTACCTGAGGTGCGCTCTCATGTTCCTCTTCATCTCACTGCCTTTTCAATACAGTAAAACCTCGTTAATGTGGGCTTCGTTTATATCTATGTTAGAGTGTGAATTTTCTCCCATGTGCGAAGGAGCCGATTTCTTTTTTCTTCCGACAAAACTTGCACACGTGTCGTGCGCACAAGTCAATGGCACTGTGCAACCTGTCACCATGGGAAAGATGAATTTACTGCGTCAAACTGGTTCTCGATCCAGTAGAGTGCTGCAGGCTCGTTCGCGAATCATTTTAAATGTTTGTTTCACCGTATCGCAACTGAACCGGAACGAAATATGAGTGCGTTCAACCCAAACCGAACCAGCATTTCTTTCACTTCAACACCCTGCTGCAAATGTTTTGTTGAATTAAATAAAAAACTCTAGACCATTCCTCTCTGAGAAGGACCAGCGGAGCGGACAGGCACACTTCAGTCTCTGCTTTTGTCGCCGTTTTTCATAAATCCACTGCTCCTTGCGCATTCCCACAATGTGTGGCCACACCTATACTTGCTACGGATGAATGTGCCAACGTAGTGCCTCGACTCGAGTTGGTGAAACAAATGCTTGATCACTTTAATGCATTAGTTCTTCCAGTGTTCCCTAGAGGGCACCAGGGATTTTTATCATTTTAATGCTTGATATATGTATTTGAAGCACTAAACTGCTAAAACCCCTGGTGCCCTTTAGGGAGTAGTAGAACTGATGCAATAAAGTGAGTTCTTCTACTGCTCCCCAGACGGCGCTAGGGGTTTTTGCACGCGGACAGTGACACAAATAAATCAAGGAGGTGTACCACATACAGTTCCACTGTAATAAGTTTGCTTTGCCTTGTCATGTTTAGAATTGAGCCACGGGCTTGTTCTTTCATCCTTTGCAGGAACGTGGACCCCCCCATCTGGTACGACACGGAAGTACGGCTGTTCGAGATCCAGCGACTCTAGTCACATCAGCGCTTTGCCTCGTCGACAGCCTCGAGACCGATAGGGAATCCGTGCGAGCGTAGCACGCATACAGCGGCCTGCGTGTTTTACATTAGTGACCCGTAGGACACTCGACAGGCTGACCAGTGACGGATAGTGTTCCTACAGGTGCCGGTGCCCTCGGATGCCCGCTGCACAGCCGGCCGGAGCAGTTTCCTGCCCACGCTGTCTGGTTTTCAGCGCTGTCTAATGCAGACGACTCTGCGTCGCACATTCCAGTTTTACACGAACTGCATTTCTGATAAGCCAGGGAAGCATGTCCTGCTTGTGGCGTTCTGGTTTTGAAGCTGTTAAGTGCAGCACCTGTATGTTCTGCCAAACTGCATGATGCACCCGTGTTGGTGTGACTGCGTTACCTGTGAAATTCATCGAACAGGCGGCATCAATGATTAGTGAATGCAACGACTTTCCCGCATCGTCTGTTTTAGAGGGTGGACAGATCAGTCTACTTCTTTCAGTAAGCTTCCATCTACAGGTACGACCGCACCTAAGGTGAACACCTCATCAGTATTCAAGCCGGTAATACTAGAACATTTGTTCAACTTCGCAAGTGGAATGTCCGTTATAAGACGTCCAGTCATGGTGTCGATAAACAAAATACTAATTTTCCGATTTATGTATTGAACATCAGCTTCTATGAGGCCTTGAATATAGGGATGGGTGAATATTCGGGCGTTTCGAATATTCGAATGAATATTACAGTATTCGAATTCGCTTCGATACGAATTTAGATTATTCGAAATTTCGAAGTATTCGAAATGAATATATGTATACATGTGACTGCACATAACCCTCTGTAAAGGTGGTTTCACTGCAGCGTCTCGTTGCTGTGCCGCGAAACAACCCATCCAGGGGAAATCTGCACTGCCGCGAAGCCACACTTCAAGGTTAAATGTACATATTTTTTTAAGTTTAAAAGCGTGTTATATGGGCTTATATGCACTAAGTATAGTAATTTTTAAATTGTAACAGCCACTTATAACTTGCACCCTACTGCTATTCAAATCTTGATACTATTCGAGGCTGCTTCCACTTCATTTCAAACCAAAAAAGTGACATTCACTCATACCTAGTTCCAATCCTTAAAGATATTGTGCAAGGGTCATGACAAAAATGCTCATTTTTCTTAATAATATGCGCTAATTACTATTCGAACTATTCAATTCGAAATTATTCGACCAAATCACTATTCGCTTCGGATTCGCTTCGAACCTCAAATTCACTATTCGCGCATCCCTACTTGAATACTAATGAGGTGTGCACCGTAGAGGTGGACGACCCCGTACAGCACTGGCAGGGGCAGCAAGGACAGGCTCGGCAAATGATGGCCAGCGACAGGTTCCAACAATCTTACAGTGAGAAAGCTAAAAAAATTTGTGCCTTCGCTGTGGTCATCGTAAACGCAAACTGACCAGTCATTGGCTCGTTAGGTGACGGCACTTCAGTTTCGCTTTTGTTCGTATCAGGCTGAGCTGGGTGGAGGTTTAATCCTCGTCTTTAAAAAGGGCCCAGTGGTGTCGTGCTCCTGCAAAAGATGGCACTGTAGAGCTTTTTCTATATTTACATGCCCTCCTATCTACGGATTCCAGCAGACAGCAAGCAAAACTGTCGGGCGGCAAAAGATGCACAGTGACATTTCGCAGCTGGTAATTGGTAGACACCGTTGAACATTTAAATGCAAGTTGAGCTGGAAATGAACACTTGCTTTTTTTTCTTTGCTGGGCCACCATTTTTCCTACTACTGCCTGATGCGCAACTCGTAATTATCAAGTTGCTAACAGAGGTTCCACGATAGTGTCGGTCAACATTCCACCTCTGAAATAGACTGTATCAAATCTAATTTAACGTGTGAATGGCGAGTGATGGTTGCAGAAGTCATGTGGATACAAATGAGCGAATAAAGATTTACCAAGCAATTAAGCATGCAAAAGCTTGACGGGCTGTTTATTCGCCAGCAGAGTGTGCAAGGAAAACACTGCATTGCCATGCCTTATCTTGTGGGATACATTTTGCTCAGCTGTGGTCAGACTCTAGGGGGGGGGGGGTTCAGCTTCCCTCTTCATTTTTTACATATTTCTGTTTTGTATGTATATACGTAAAGGTACGTGTACAGAGGCCCGCACGAACATACATAAAGGGAGTAAATTTGATCACTACACCGGGAGATTAATTTTGGATCTTGGCAATTGCCAATCTCAATGCACGATTGTGTGGCGTACCCACTTCCCTCTATGAAATGGGAGACCTACGCTTATGGCTCATAATTGTATTATAAGAGGTGCAAGCTGTTAAATAAATTGAATCCTTTTACTTCAGTCCTAACATACCGACCCAAGATACGAAGCATGTACCATCGTGCTGAAGTTTCTCGTCAAGCCCGCGTTTCCAGCTCAAGTTTGGCGCTATGGATTGTAGGAAGCCGAATGCGAGCCAGTGATGGTAAAGATCGAAGTGTATCCAACATGGCGGCGCCCAGCTCTGAATCGGGACTAGGGTGGCTAGAAGGGGAGGTGTGACGACCGGGCGGCAAAAGTTGGCCGCCATTCGCGTGAATGCCGTGGGGCGGCGCTGTCGTCGGGGGCGCCGTCAGCGAACGTGGCCGTTATCCGTCCTCGGCAGGGAGAACGCTTCAGTAGAAATGCGTTACCAAATTATATAAAACTTTAGCTGATAATGCAGTTCCTTAGCGCACAGCTTGTATTGCGGTACTGTTATCATGCGGCTTTGAAATACGGGGTACATAGCCGAGTTTTGTTCAGACGGAAAGCAAGTGGTGGTCGCTGTGAAGGCGTGCAAGTATTTTAGTGTCACCCGAAAAGTCTTTAGAAGAATCTTCATTACCCGATGACTATATGACTTGCTAACTTAGTGCCTGTTCACAAGAGTGGACCGCGAAGTAGTGTTTTAAACTATAGGCCCATTTCCTTTACAAGTGTTGCATGCAAAATACTCGAACATGTTCTATTTACCAATGTTATGACTCATATGAACACGCCTTCCTTACTTAATCCTTAGCAGCACGGCTTTCGTAGTCGTTTTTCCTGTATAACACAATTACTTGAATTGACACACGACTTATCCTGTGCTTTAGACAAGGGTTTCTCTGTTGACTGCTTCTTCGTAGATTAAAAAAAAAAAGCCTTTGGCGTTGCACCCCACTCTTTATTAATTGAAAAACTAAAAATGTATTATGTGAACGATACAGTTAATTGTGAACCGGATAAACGAGTATTTAAATTTGTGAAGGCAGAAGGTCGTTATCAATAGTAAGACGCATCCCGGGATGTTGATCTGTCCTCTGGCGTGCACCAAGGGTCAGTCTTGGGTCCGCTATTGTTCCTCATCTTCATAAATGACATTTGTTCCGGTATTTCATCACATATCAAATTATTTGCCGATGACTGCGTTTTGTACAAAATTATACAGAGCTCCCATTATTGCGCTACTGTCCAAAATGACATCGACAGGGTCTTATAATGGTGTGATAGGTGGCGTATGTTATTAATGGAAAAGAAAAACAGTGCATATGTGTTTCACTAGGGAAAACGCCCCCCATGACTCTTTTTATGTTATAAATTCAACCAGGCTGCTATCAGTTCGCGAACACAAGCATCTTCGTGTATATTTCACACCGGACCTTTCCTGGAGCCATCACATCAATCGCGTCACAATTAAAGCCGGGTGTGTGCTAGGTTTCCTGCGCATCTGCCGGGGCGACCTACCCACGGAGGTGTGGGCGCTTATCGCTGCCACTGTAAGGGGCATGCAGAAATGCAAAAAAGTTACCATTTGAGGCCAAGACTCAACTGTACATGTCTAACGTTCGATCTATCTTAGATTACGCTTGTGCTGTGTGTGATCCGTGGAAGGCAAATGATGTGTCCAATTTAGAAAGAATTCACAACGTGGCTGTTTGGTTTGTCTGCTCTGACTATATACCAGGAATTTCAGTGTTTCAAAAGCAAAAGAAAGGCTTGGCTGGGAACTTCTACACAAACGAAGGGAATATCTGCGGTTGAAACTATTTCATAACGTATTTCATGACCGAACGGTTCTGGACCCCTCGCGATACTTTCACAAACCGGATTACGTTTCGCAGCGATTATATCATGCCAATAAGATAAAGGAAATAAGCTGCCCGGCTGACGCATTTAAAGTGTCATTTTTTTTCCGAGGACGATAAGCAAGTGGAATAGGTCGTCTCCTAAAGTAGCAGAAATTACTTCACATGAAGATATATTTTCAAGTTCACTGCTGGGTCTCCAGTAGTGTACTGGCGCGGTTGTGTAAGGACAAAACTGTACTGTGAACCCGATTTATATTGTGTATATCCCATGTATCACTACGTAAGTTGGCAGTGAATTGTGTTTATTGTAGTGTTAAAGTGTCGGAATCTGTATTCTGTATCGAAATATTGTATTCTTCCCCCCTACTGTAATATGCCCTTGGGCGCAGTGGGTACTATGATAGATAAATAAATAAAGCATGAAAAAATTTTGGGGGTGTCAGAACCCCCTCAACCCCCCCCCCTTACTTACGGCCCTGGGGGCTTAATTATGCTCCAATGCGCTCTGATCATTTTATTCGTGCGCCTCATTACGTGCGAAAGCAGATAACTTGATTTACGCCAACAAAATCAGGATTAAACCATGGCATACATGGTAATACAACGTTCGGTAGTCTTTTCAGGCTCAGTTCATAAACCAAATAAATAAATGCAACATGTTAATAGGTAAATAAACTTTATTGTGTACAACAGAATGCACTTGATCGTTTCCGCGGCATGTCTCACATCACACAAGGTTTCTTCTTTTGACTTTTTTGTCATTAATTTTTTGACTTTTTGTCATTCACTCCTCTGTTTGCGCAAATGCTTTGCGCAAACAGCGGAATTTTCTTGAAGCGGTTTGTCAGCCCTCGGAATGGCGCATGTCCGCTTCAAGAACAGTTCTTGGCAAGTTGGTGCACGGAAAAGGGACACTTTTCCGAACAGGATCTGTAGCCGGAATCACACCCTGGCACGAAGCACCAATAACGCTGAGTTTTTTTCTTTGAGATAGACGGCATCTTTGCCAGCACACAGCACTCATGAATCAACAGAACACGCCAACACTTCGCAGAAACTACACAACTACAAACCGCCGGCCAGGCGTTGACAGCCGGGTTAGTGCCGCGGAAACGCTGACGGCGCCCCAGATGGCAGCGCTATGTTGTGCCCTAGCGGCGATCACGCGAAAGAGGACCACCCTCTCCTATGGCTGGCCGCCGCGCTCAGCACACCTCCCCTTCTAGCCACCCTATCGGGACCTCCGAGATACTCATTGCGCGTACAAGTCTCGGAGGTTACGCTTAGTCGCCGCAAACGGGACTTTTTGCGCTGTGAAAAACGTTGCAATCGGCCTTCGCCAACAATAAAAGACAACGAAAATTGTGGTAAAAATGTTGGTCTCGGTGGCGACGTGCGCTATCTCACACCGAAGAAGATGTTTTAACAGTTGTTAATATGAACCATGTGTAGAGGCACATCATCATCACGCATTTATTTAGTCACATGACATAAAGCTTCTAATTTGATTGGACCAGCGGGACACCCGCTCAGGAGTGTGTTCTTGCGCGTGCGCTCGGTTTGAAATCTGGCGTCGTTCTGTTTTGCCAGGGGCCGTAAACCAAGGAATCTGGCAGTGACGGCTGCTTGAAAACCCCGGATTTGTGCGGTGAGCTTTCAAGACTTTCAATCTGACCTTCTAATCGAGGTAACGCGAGCTGTTTTTGGTGGGCGTTTACGTGGTGCCAGTGCGCCGCAAGCAACGACAACGACCCGCTCCCGTCTGAGCAGCAGCGTTCGTCGCGGAAACAAGCGTGACATTCGTGAACTAGCGAGGATATATCGGCAGCATGATGTTTAAACCTTCCAATAGACCGTAATGCTTACTTCCTGAAATCTTGTGACGGCTCGCATAGCACGGTTCCCTTGAAATCATTCCGTTCGGACCGCTGGTTGCGTGCACCGTTCTCCGCATCTGACGCAGGTGAGCGAGAAACGCCGACTCGATGTTTCGGCGTTTGTGTTGTCTCGTTTTGTTTTTCTGTCAATGCTTGCACACCCACGCTGTTTCGCGATGATTACTTACCGACTAGCTCAACTTTGAATCACAGAGAGCTCAACTAGTTCGTAGGTATTCATGTTAAAAAAGACAGGGCGTGCAAACACGGACACAAGAGATAAGTCAAAGACATCACAAACGCCACGGCGTCTGTGATTTCTTGACTTCTCTCTTGTGTCCGTGTTTGCACGCCCCGTCTTTTAGCATAGCTCAACTTACCCCCGTATTCAGAAACGCTCCTCGACTTGAACTTGACTTGCCACCGCCTTGGACAGCGCGTTCGAAACGCGTTGAAGGCGGTGGCAAGTCAAGTTCAAGTGAAGGAGCGTTTCTGAATACGGGGGTGAATCTTTGCATTAGCGTTTGCTGCCACTGCGCATGCGTCGTGCGCTATCCTCTTGCGTACACCCACTGAAATAGCTTGCGTACGCTACGAACTCTATCTTTGCGTACCCACTTCTAAAACTGCCTGCTGTCGTTCAATGCTTTTCTATTGCTGCGCTAGCAGCGACGTCATTACACAAAGTTTCGTCAACCCAACTGTTACAGACTACGCATTTTGATGTGCGTTCTTTTTCTCCACTCCACAGACAAGATGATGGCCAAACAGGTGCTCACTTTCTCGCCGCCTACCAAAGCGGTCGAAGGCGAAGCAGCAGTGGAGACGCTGCTCCTTCAACCCTTCGCTAAGCCGCCTCAGGTCACCTTTGAGAACGTCCCCGCAAACCGCGACGCCGTGCGCAAACTGCGGGTTCTGAACACGACAAACGCCGAGCAACTTGTGAGGCTGGGCGTGCCGCAAGGCAAAGGATTCACCGCTGACACTGAAGTGTTCAAGGTGCTTCCCGGACAGTCACAGATGGTCACCTTCACCTGGAAGCCTGGCGAGAAGGACACTGCTGCCCGGGTGGCTGTCTCGGTGTCCACGGACAAAGGTGTCAGGAGCCAGTTCGTCTTGCTCGGAACAGTCAGACAGGAGGCACGGCCACGAATAAATAAGGTATATACTGCGGGCAAGCTAAGGAAACGACAGACATGCTTTAATTGAATGTGGAGATATCCACCCAGGTGTATGTTTGGGCACTAGCCTACATGAAGCCTTGGGTTTTAGGGATAACAATGGAAAGGTAAACACATCCGCTGTAGAAATACGTACGTAAGAGACGGTTAGATGATTGGGAGTGGGAAAGTAGGAAGAAAAGACAAAAATAAAAAGTGGAGAAAATAAGGTCATTCCGCCGTAAGGGGCCACATCGTAAGGGGCCATTTGCCACATCACTGTAAGGCTTGCACGTGTAAACCACTACTGGGCAGCGTGTGCATTTTGCGGAAAAGCAAAGATAAGGTGGCAAGGGAATTGGCTGAGGCTATGTACATACATAAAGCTGGCAATCTGTGTGTCAGCGTTCCTTCTGTAACTCTTTATCAAAATGAATATAGTTTTTTGGTGGATAGGGTTTGATCAAGCGGGGATAGCAGAGATTGATTTTGCTTTTGTGGTGTTGTACGCATGCTTGAGGATTCTTAAGCTAAGCTTCCGGAAGAATAAAATTTAGTTGCAAGTGTGTGCTTGTCAGTGTCTTACGTGTCTTGTACGTTCCTGTCTTAACATTTGCGCCATCAATTGAAGTTCAGCAGAAAGTTGGGCTGTGAATTTATGGTCTTCTTTTAACACGTAAGTTTTTTATGCCGGGGTCCACCAAGACTTCACTGACGTTATTTCTGTCATGGAAGTCGGTAAAATGTACACGAGCAGATAATAAAGATAAAACAGAAGAAAAAGTTTCGGTGACCTGGGAATCGAACCCACAACCTCTCGGCCAGCGACAACAGGTGCCCGGCGCTCTACCCACTGCACCACCAACGCACATGCACAAGGCTTTACTAGGGCGCCTTATATCTCTCACGCCTCCCTCTCGCACTGATCTTCGTTGGTGGGCCGGTGTCGTCGTCTAGGAGCAGTGTGAAGTACTGCATCATGGCACTAACGAGTGCCGGCAGGAAGCGCTTTGGTAGTTTCAGCGCAATGGAGGCTTTCAATGCATTATTGTAGGAAACTCTGCAGTCGGTGAAATGGGCCATATGTGATGATTCGGTTTGGCGGCAACGCAACACAGTACGTGCTTTGCTTCTCGTGTCATGTTAGCTTGACAACTCGTCGACAGAGTAGTGCAGCTTCCACTTGCACCAAAGGCGTTTCTCCACCGCCTAGTGCTTCGAGTGCAATAGCACCGGCTAATAAAACTGCTGCAATAAGCGACACAGAAAGGCAATGATGTCGACGAGTGAATGTCGCTCAGTGAGCGATTGGTGCAGCAAAAGAGATGCCAGCGGTTAGTGGCACGCCTTCCCGCATTCACGGCTCAAGCTACAAGCTCTGCCGTTCGCGTTCCTGAAGTGCCTTGTGGTATATGCATGAGCACAGGCGTAGGTTACTGGGGAGCGCATGCCTCGGCGTTTGTCCCGTCAGATAACGACGCTTTCAAACAGTGCATATTGTGTACCAGTGTTCATTACGTGCTTGTTGATCCCATCTTTGTGCAGGATTCACTTTATGTTGCATCCGGGTGTATGTTAACTACTTCAGCTACCACAAGGGTTAAGTCAAGATCATAGATGTTAGTCATCGGAATGGAGATGTGCCACTAGGTGTAAATGTGGGTGCATCCACGTCCCACGGTGATATAGCTGGGTGATTCCACGTAAGATCGAACAATTGATGGCTGGTCGACCTCTTAAATTTATTTCAAAATTTTATATATTATTGCCTGATGAGTGGAAAGAAGACATCCGCAAATTGTTTTGCCGCCAAAAATTTTTTCGAAGCACAGGAAATCAATAATGGCGAAGAGGTGGAGTGGAGCGCTCATCCGCTCTGCTGTTTTGGCCAACTTTCGTTATGAATTGCACAAAATATATTAAAGTTAGGTAGCTGAAATTTCTTTAACTAAATATATGCATGTTTTTGCTTCTTATCAGGTACTTTTAGTTTTTATGTGTAGTGTAGATGTTTTTATAAAAAACCTCAAAATTGGCCCAGGAAACGTTATTTTCTTGACTTTGAAGGTCTTTATCTCCAAAAATCCTTCTAGCAGAGCGACAAAAATTCCGCATTACGTACTTCGCATGCTTATCTACCAAACTGCCGAATCTTATATAGCTTTTCAGTAAAGAGATATGATCGGGCTAAGTTCAAGAAAACACCGAACAATGAAAACTTCTGACGACAATTAAAAAAAAAACCATTTTTTATATTTCTTAAACTTTGTCCACTTATTCTCCTCCACATCAGCTTTCACAATCAATAAAAACATGTTGCATAATGTCGTTGCACTAATAGTTACGGCCCCTCCAATGAGACCCTTCTGCAAGGATTGGCAATTCCGACTTCTTGCCCAGCAAGTGTATAAAATGCAGGCAGGATTGAATTTCTTTTTATTAAAAGGCCAGCAGTTCCAAAAAAGGTGTTGCCGGCACTGAATACGTTAATTTTGAAATTATTTGGTCACTGCAGCGGCCACGAGCTCGGGGCTACCGAGCAGGCGCGCGCGCACCCGAGATGCTCGTTGTAAGAGACGGCGCAGTGAGAGCTCGTTTTCGCGTCCTCAGACCGATTGAGTTCGAAACAGCAACACCTCTCGGGTGACTTGCAACGAAAATTTCGTATCACCCCGAAATTCGTATGAACTGTGATCGTATCACCGAGGTTTCACTGTATGTCTCAAGTACTTCTTGATGTTGCAATGCCTCTGAAAGTACTGGTATCTTTCCCGAGCTTAGTGCCTTTTCGAAGTTTACGAAATCCATATAAAAAGGGGTTGAACTTGGCAGATTTCTCAGTTACGGGATTACATGAATGATTAATTGTGGAGTGCCCTTTCCTGAAGTGAACTTCATCTCTACGTTAAATAATGTCAAGCATGTTTCTTATTAAAGATAGCCTTTGGGAATAGGTAGTATTTTGTATGATACTGAAAATAATCTGACCAGTGTATTGTTTTTTTACATTTCCCTTCTTGTGTACTAATATAATAATATAATGTCAGCCTTTTTTAAACTCCCTGTTGCATTTGAAGTCTTAAGGCATTGAGTGTAGAGTTGGAAAGTAATAAATTTTCTCCATCTTCATATTCACTTTTAATGGGACTTACAACCAACTTTTCTGGTGCCTGTTTTCTTTAGCACAATTGAAAGCTTACTATTCAGAGTGTCAGATCATGGAATAGTAAAGCGGAAGACACTGTGAAACATTTATAATAAAATATTTTCTATCTGCGGCAACTATGGAGTCTTATACACAAAACATATGCTGGAGGTGAGCGTGACAGCGGTTCGTGTTTGGGCACGGTGATTTGCTGCACATGCTTGCACTCTGTGCGCTTGCACCTCGGCTCGACACGTTCCACTAGGTATCGCGAAGGCAGCGCCGCTTCTCAGCGTGCAGCTCCGTTTATCTTGTAAGCAAGACAGGATAGAGAGGGGATGGATGATAATGTACATACTCCAATTTTGAGCACTAATTATGGTGCATTATGGTAATTATCGTACTACGTACAGCAAAGTGAGTGACTCCATAATACAGCTTCAAGGCTTTTCCGCTAGGCTCCATGACGTACCGATTTTTTGTGGCTTTCAAACGTGGTTTAAAAATATAAATCCTACTCGGATCGCGAAAAAGAAGCTTGACTCTGTCACTATAATTCAAGGTCTTTTCGTTTCCATGAGAACCTAATCACACATTCTGGCCAGTTGTCGATCCCTTTAAGCAGTCTTCTCCAGCCACTTTTCCGCAGGACATGTGCATGTAAAGCCCCTCTAACCTCATCGGTATTTACACATGGAGGTTCAGTGTCTGTATTGACTTTGATTTTGCTTATGATTGGAAAAGGTATCTGTGAGCTGTACAATGCAGAATAAGTCTTCTGCCATCCTCACTGTGTCATTGCAATTGCTAATAACATTGCCCTTCTTATCTTTTGATATGTGCATTTTGGTGCTTCACATAGTTACCTTTTAGCTGTTCTGATGATGCTGCCTTTTGTTTCTACTGCTACGTTTCTCTGATGTAGCAACAATGTTGATAGTTGGGCCAGTTAGTACATAATTGACAACGAAATACCAGCAAGCAAATAACGGACACCGAAAAAGAAAGGTGACAGGACAAAGCTGGTCCATCTTTTTCTGTGTCCATTGTCTCCTTGCGGGTATTTCATCTTGAATTCTCTCTCTGAGGCTAAAAGTTGAACTGTCTGCAAGTTCTTTCGTGTTGATCAGCTTTGACAGCTAAGTAAATTCTATTTTATCTCTTGAGCTGCTCACTTTCATCTGTTGTTTCTTCATCACTTCTTTTGTGTTTTCAGAGACCTTGCTTAGTTTTTGCTTTGGTGCTCTACCTACAACTTCAGGATAGTGGTTTCCAAACACTTGCGTTACTTACACAGCGCTATTTCAGTTAAACCTCACGCTGCGTATGCTAATCTTTCTTTTTTTGCAATTCACAGAAAGGAGCGCCGAGGTCGAGCATACTCGCATCTTCGCAGAAGCCTAACCTGACCCCTGGGCCTCCCAAGAAGGATCTTGCGAAGTTGCCTAAAAATGCCTTGCCAAACACAGTGCAGCTTACCGGGAAAGCTGCCTCTACTCCGAGGATCACCGTCCCCTTGGATTTCAAAACACGTGCGAAGAAGCGCACCGGTTGTAAGAACGTGCGCAACGCAACCGCACAATCGACAGCGCCCATCAGGCAGGCTTCCTCGAGCTCATGTGCAAGTAGCACCCGCCCGAGAGCCGACGGCCAGCGCTTTTGCCGTCCCCATCAAACCGCTCCAAACAAACCCACAAACAATGCTCGTCCTGGGACCTGCGCTGCTCAGGCTGTGGTTTCTCTCACGGCACATCCCTCTAATAAAATTGAGCAAAAGAAACCTGAAACCGAGACTGTCTCATCAGAAGGAATCAGGAGAGAAACATTCATCGGTGGCATCAATATTCCCGAAAATATGAACCACTTCTCTGATGGCAGTCACAGTCACGGCGGGGCTGACCAAGCTCAGCAGTTCGTGTCAGTCACTGGAGTTTTTAATGACATGTCTCTTCCGAATGAACCTGGTGACTTCAAGCTCCAAGGAGAGACGTTTTGCAGAGGACCCAATTCGCATCTCCAGACAACTGTTAATGCTACATTTGAAGACAGTTTGGAGCCCGGAAGTGTGGCATTTGAAGACAGTTTGAATGTCGAGACCAAGGATTCGGCTAACTTAGAGGAAGCGGTTCGTATCGGCGAAGGAAGCGACCCCACTCAGAATGACACCTTCGAGCTCGACCTGAGTGCACGTATGGAAATGCTGTACCAGCAGATAAATGAGAGGCAAGCCTGCAGTGGCGCTCGGGAAAATGTGACGGATTGCGCTGGCCCTGAGCAGCTGGACACGAGCGCTTACTTGTTGTCACTTTACGACGAACTGTGCGAGACAAAATCCAAGGCCCTCCTGTACAGTCCGTCGCTGGTGGACAAAGCTTTTCCCGAAGCGATGCTACACGAACGCCGCTGCTCGTCGCCCAAGCTCCTGGAGAATGCAGTCCGAGATGACTCCCTGGAAGACCTAATTCAACGACTTGAGCTTGGCGTGTGCGACGGTTCGCTGTTCAGGATGACCCAGACTTGCGCTGATGGCGCGTCAGTTGATGGTCACTCTTGCATCGAAGACTCTCTCTCTGTGGATGTCAGCGGCATCCCGGGTAAGCCGGGAAATGAATCCTGAAGCATCCAAGACTGTGGGACTTGGCAGTGCCACTCCTCAATGCATGCCATACAGTCAAGCCTGTTCCCGTCATCTTGACTAGCATTTTATTCCAATGCCAAATAAACAAACCTTTGTACAAAGTGTTTGGAAACGATAGTGTTAAGCATTGTTTAATGTAAGTGTGTTTTACGAGATTTTATGCTTTTATATTATGTACAGGATTGTCAATTACTCGAATAAAACTGACAATAATGGTGGAATGTCTTTTTCTGTGTTCTTTACATTGTTGTTCCTGAAAATTACACTAACCAAGGATAGAGAGTCGGAGTAAGCCATAAACAAACATATTTTACGAGTCTTGTGTGTTCGCTTTTTCTTCACTGATCCAATGGTTCACCTGACCTCTTATGCCTTCAAACCGATTCAAAGGGCTTAAGCATTTCGCGTAAGTGTCTTATCGGTAGCTTACTGGATCCAGTGAACAGAACTCGTGAATGGAGGCTTGCCACACTGCGCTGCCCTTTTTTTTACATGCTTGCATTTTGTATACCTATACAGACACCTTTACGAATATACATAAAGGGAGTAAATTTTGATAGGGGCTTTAGCTACACTGACAGATTAATTTTGAATTGAATGAAGGATTGTGTGGCGTACCCAAGTCCCCCTTTGGAATGGGAAACCTAAGCTTCTGGCTCATAGTTATATTACAAGAGGTACAAGGTGTTAAAAAAACCGAGTCGTAATTCCTAGCATAGCGACCCAACATGCGGCGCCTGTACCACAGTTGTCTTTCTCGCCTCGTACTAGAACCAGTATTTTTTTTTTAATTTCGAAAACGTGCCCTTAGTCATAGTAATTCACTATATCGGAAATACACATGCAAATTTGCTTCGTGTATAAATTCTAGCAGGGTACGGTGGAAAACCAGTTGTTTTTGCTCAAATTTGCTATGGATTCTGAAGAAGCCGAGTACGAGCCAGCGACGGTAAAGGTCGAAGTGAATCCAACATGGCGGCGCTCAGTCGAATCATTGCTTTACAGTGGCTGCAGCAAGCACGTTGAGACATCCGCTTTTTTGTTGCGTTTCGGTCGTCGTTTGCTTTGTTACAGACGTCGTCTGAGAGGCGAGTGATCATGGCTGGCGAACAGTCGCGCTGCGGCGTGTGCAGTAGCGGCGAACCGCGGTATCGTTGTCCGCGCTGCCTCACGCGGTATTGCTCCTGCGACTGCTACCGCAGTCACAAGCAAGAGGAGGGCCGTTGCCGCGAGCCGGACGTGCCTGCACCGGCAGAGAACGGCGAGCAAGAACCCGGGTACCGGTACCCGACTCCGCACACAGTACCACCGGAGGCGTTGCGCCGCTTGCGCGATTCCGAGGCCGTTCTGGAGACCCTTCGCAACGTGCATGTGCGCAATCTGCTTCGAGACCTGGACCGTAGCAAGGACCCCGAACGCATGCTCGACTCTTTGATGCGGGAGCCGATCTTCCTGGAATTCGCGAACGCTTGCCTGGACGCCGTTGGCGTCGAGGAAGAGTAAGCGTTTCGGAGCCCTACATTTCACCGACGTGTCCTGACCCCCCGCCATTTGTTCAGTGTGTGTGTTTGGCCCCCTTGTTCCCGTCCCTAGAGGTTACTCTACCTGACAACGCGTGTGGTGGCTACCATGATACGTCACACTACCTGCCGCTTTACTATTCAGACGTGTAGGGGGGGATTGAAAGAAACGCGAACAGCGCGGCGCGCTGTTTTCATCGCGCTCTGACCTTGGTTGCGATAAAAGTTGCTAGAGTGGTTCTTGATTGTATCGTCGATGGCTCTGGTGGCTTTTTATTACCATCCAGGCTACAAGCGCTTGAAAAGAAATGTGAAACAGCAGAGAACGTAGATGCTGCATTGTTCACGTTTCTTTCCGTCGCCATAGTACGTTAAACGCCTTCATAACACATTCATTTCTCGTGCGCATGTGTTGTTTTGTTAAACCAGAATCGTTCAAGTCATTTTCCAGGTGCCGTCGCCTTCCCGACGATATCGCTTCATTATGTGACTGGCATGCTTTTAGCGACAGCTCTGCGCACTGTATGGCTTGCTGTTCACTGTTACTCGATTTGCATTTATATTGTCTTTTACCAGTATCTTGACACTATTTTATTTTTCATTATAATTGTCTTTGTTGTTCGCATGCGGTGTATATATGCATACTTGTGCCATGTGCATTGCCAATTTTCCTTTCCCTCATTGTATTTACTGCAGTCGTAACCCCACCATCCTTTTGTGTCCTTTAATGGACCTGTAAAGTATAGTAAATATACTAGTCGACACTAAGGCTTGTTAACGACTTTCGCCTAGGGTGAATGAAGCGCGATGGCTACGTTAGCCACAAATGGATGAGTGGTGTGTCAGTGAAAGTTGATCGCCGATTTCTGTGCAAGCAAAGAAAAATAAACAAAACATTACACATACGTTTGCTGTCAATTCAATATACATGGGCAAATACATACTCTAAGCTCTCCCAGCTTTTCAAGCATGCACACAGAGTTTCGCTGTCTCTATTCTCAACCTGCGAGAGTTCCATCCACCCCGACACAAAACTTCGACCTGTGGCATAGATTTGAGTGGACACACACGCATCATCTACGAAATATCTATTTGAAATCAGTTTTAAAGCGCACGAAACATGCCTTTTGCTTTTTGTTTAAACAAACCAACCACCGCTCCTTGTGATTGCTCCCTCCTAGCCGACATTAGGGCGCCTCGATGAGCCAGACACATCAAGGCACCCGAGCTGACCCTTTCAACGGAAAGGTGGGCAGACTTGCATGGGAGTACAAACGCTGATTGATGTCCTTGCCGAGGCAGTACATTTTTTTGGGGAGGGGTGGGGGGGTCACACATATTTACTTCTCGGAGGGGAGCACCCAGGAAGCCTGTTTTGTAAAGAGTTGTCAACGCAGTGCTCATGTGCATGTGGTTTTATGAGCTCACGTAGCCAGCTGTGTTTCCAAGAAATCTACTCTGGGTCCCGCCTCACCCGACGCTCTCTGAAACCAAAACTGCGACTGAGTGCTATAAAACCATCTCCAAATAACCATCACACGCTCGAGCCAACGAGCTTCCCAGCCATGATAAGTAGGTCGTTGGCTTTATTGGAACGGAAAAACGAGACGCAAAATTTTTGTGTCGGTGATCCTTTAAAGGGACACTAAAGAGCAAAATGATTTTTCTCATATTAGTAAAGTACTCTTTCACGATACCAAAAACACCACGCTTGCTGCGAGAAGACAGTAAGCAAGAACACGTGCAAAAACAAGGTGTGGGTGGGGACACCACCTAGAAGTTTCCGCACCATTCGTCGTGATGTCACATGTTTTGATGGCACATACTAGGAACTACGTAGTTCCCAATCAGTAAAAATGAAGTACATTGTCCTCCGAGGGGGCCATAGACTTAACATACCAAGTTTGGGATAATTTTGTTGAGCCAATGGCACCAAAATACGATAAATATGCTTAGAAATCCGTGACGTGACGTGGGGAGATTTCAGCACGAAATTTAAAAATGAAACTTTGAACTTGATTTTCTCCTTTATCAATAAGCCTATGATGGCGAAATTAATGACATTAGAGTTCTCAGAGCACAATTTATCGATCTAAACCGATTCATTGTTTCTCTTTAGTGTCCCTTTAACATTCCTCATAGCTCGAGCCTTTGTAATGCCTTGAAGCTTCTGTGGACAAATCTTGCACTTCAGTGTATAGCAAATGAGTCATCACATAAGCACAGTGGTGAACCCATCTTGCCACTGCATACCTCAGAGAGGCTTTAAGAGGAACTGAGTGGTTTGCTGATGTGTCACAGTTTGATAAATACTGATAATGTTCTCTTTACAAAGCTGGACAAAAGGAACTTTCTTTGTTTTCTTTGTTGCACGTTTACATGGCACTGGAAACTCGCAGGAAAAATATTCGCGATCACTAAACTTTTTCACGATTTATGTTGTCTGGCAGCCCGAAAAACATGAATAAGGCAGCACTCAAAATTCGCCTTAAGGAGTATCGTAATCGTTGGCATTTTTTTTTTAACACAGCTTTTTGCTCGTCTGTGAGTCACACGTGAAGACTGTGTTGGCATTGCATTGCATTGCATTCGTGAACATGACGCAGTGTGGCAATAAACAGAAAACCGACCAGAGGAAAGCAGAGAGTGAAGCGAAGCTACTAAAGAGATCTTTTGATAGTTTTTATTAAAACATTTTATTGGCAATCATATATACACTTGTGTTGAACTTAGATGTCACCAGGTACTTGCAAGCACATTTACATATACACTTCAGGGGAGGCCTGCGACACTAATTGCACATGATCACTCGTACATATCAGATTGGCAAATTTTTAACAAGACCACTTGGAATGTATTTTCGCGGATAGACACCTAAATGCCACTAACCTCGCCTGTAGAGTAAGAAATGACTGAACTGGGTCTTAGTAGCAACCATGCGATGCCAAGAAAAGCATGTGGGCTTAGCAGTCATGTTTCTTAAATTCTCACTTTTCTTTCCTTGTAATGAAGCATTTGTAAACTTAAATCTCATTAGAAATTCAACTGCAGGGCTTAGCATGGTGAAACTAGACTGCGCAATGTGGGATGCTGTAGTGGATGGCTCTTGATAAATTTGGACGTAGGTATTTTGCATCATAAAGCATGGTCCAAGAGCACTTTTGCATTTTGCATTCATTGGGATGCCACTGCCAGTTTAGAATGAACCTGCAAACTTGTTGCTCTGGCATGAAAAACCATCGCAGTGTACTAAAGGGCCGGTCCCCGAGGCCCAAGTGTTGTGAAGAGATAAGTGGACACTTGTACGATGTGAATATGCTGCAGCAAACATTTCACGAATAAGTGTTGTAATAAGGAAGTTGCAGGGGATAGAACAACCCTTTCGTGGCCACTTCCACTGGTTTCGGTTTCTCGCTAGGCTTCTCTACCCTCCTCCGCCGCGGAGAAGGGTAGGCGTAGCCCGTTGTTGCCACTACACCCACTTGAGCAACGTAACAAAACATCAGCGAGTTATGTCATCGGCGCCAAGACAATGACTGAACAAGGCTTTTCTCTCCAGTTGCTTGTGTCGGTTACTTGCAGGTGGCGCAGTGGCAAAGCATTTATATTACAATGTTTTTAAGAAATGGATTTGGTTAGCACTGGCAGGAAGGCATCGCTTCTCCAACTTTTTATTTCCCTTTTTCGCTTATTAAGGATAAGAACCTTACTGCAAGTTTCATTCTCATTTATCATTAAATATACAGTTTAACACAAAGAGCAACATTTCCCTTGTGCTTTTAGTGGCTTCACCGTCGGCTGGCTTCGTATAATTGCAGCCATAGAGTTTCATAATAGCACACTTGACAGTAATCTGGCGCTAGTGTCTATGGGAGCTGCAATGCATGGCGCTTCAGTCAGCATGGGAATGATGAGTAGTAGATGGATTTGCCTAAGCTTTGCCCTATCGAATCCCTGTGGCTCCTTCTGGTGTGCAGCCGCTTTGTCGCAAGACGAAGTTCAGCAAAAGTTCAGCAGTCCCACTTCACCACCTCGACCCTTTTAGGCTCACCAATTCTAATCGGCTCACGAGGTTCACAAAGCCGTTCTTTAATCCGAAACAAAAGCTAAAACACAGCAGTAAACAAAGCCACAAGTACAGTGTACTAGAATGGGGGAGCGGGTCCACACAGGGCTTCACGCTGAGGCGTTTTTTTTTTCTGAAAATCCAGACGGCGCCACCATCACCTTCACCTGAAGGTTACCATGGGTACCATTGTTGTTGCCATGGTAACAGCCTCGCACAGCAGCCTGGCAGTTGCGTCAAAGCCGTTCGTGCAAAGCCATGGGCGGCGTCTCGGGAATAATTCAACTAAAGGAAGGCAATACATTTATTTTGCTGAATACCCTGCTCATAGCCAATAACGAGAGTGTTACCTTCAGTTTTATTGTTTTTTCGCACCTACAAGGTTAAAAGAAAGAAGCTAGTGAACAAGTGGTAAAAACAATGTGCGAGCGGCAGTGCTTCGCAAGGACGATGCTGTGTCGAGCAGACGACAGCTCGATGCTCTCACCCGAGCTCCACCACAGCCGCTGCTCCAACCGCCGTAGCAGACGGCAGCTTCAGGTGAAGGCGACAGCAGCGCCACTACAAATTTTCAGCGGTTCTTGCTTTGCCCTCCCTCCTTGCCGCCCACTCCAGTAGACCCACTCCCCTATTCTAGTACACTCTAGCCACAAGTGCTTTCAAAACTGCAAGCACAAACACTAGGCATGTACTACCCGTCACTCCCATGGTGGCCAGACGATCGCAGCGCCATAGTTCCCTCTAGTAAATATTGTACAAAACTCTATGGTTGCAGCTATGCCCGTGCAGCACAAGTGCATCCGATGCCATGCGTACTCGGAGCATCCGTCGCGTCGATGTACGTCTCGGTTGATTGGACCTTTGCAGCGCTGCAACGGGTGTGACATCGGTGTCAGCGTGCTGCCTCCAGGGCATTAATGAGGGGTGTGAAGTCGACGTACGGATCCACACGACCGTCAGACATGGGAGGTGCACGAGCCGGAGTCTCCTCCTCGCAGAGCGACACCACCTGCGGAGAGTGAGCCATAAACACACACCGCATTCACCAGTCGCAATGTGTCTTAAAAGGTCACTAAACTAAAACATTAAATTAGTTTAGACAGACATGTTATTGTTTCAGAACTGCATTGTCATTAATTTGCTAGCATAGGATAATTATTAGAAGAGGAAATAACGGTCAGTTTCATCTTTAAGTTTCGCGCTGAAGCTTCAGCACGTGAACGTTGGTGTGATGTCACGGATTTGAAAGTCTTTGTGTATTTCTGCCTCATTGCTTTAATGAAATTTTCTGAAACTTGCTATGTTAAGACTTTGTGTACCTTAGAACAAAATGTAAAACATTTCGAGCAGCAAATGATGCCGTAGGCACTAGGAAAGGCCGTCAAAATCAATGGCATCACTGAGAGCTGGTGCGGAAACTTCAAGGCGGCGTCAACGTCCGCATTTTCTTTTTGTCAGTTCTCTCACTTACCAAGCGTCTTCTGGTGTGTTGGGAGGTACTTCTGGTATTGCGAGTTATTAATACAAGAAAAATCTTTTCTCTCTAGTGTCCCTTTAAAGGAACACCCTACAACATAATTCTCGTGTGTCAAAAAACTTGCTTCACGAGCATGGAGGCTGACAAACATTAGATGCTGGAGTAATACATGCCAAAACCACTATCTATATAAGGCATGTTGTGGTCGGGGACTTGGGATTAAATCTGATCACCTGACTGTAACGTAAGAGAATTTTTGAGAATAATGGGCAATAGGTGCAGTAAAGACATTGGCTAGCTGGCATTTGTCTGTGCTATGTTTACCACTTACGAAAGACGAGGACTGAGAAGGAAAGAAGTCACTGTTTCACCGCAAGGGCGAAGCAATGAATGCGATAGCAACAAAGTTGAACGCTACACTAAGTAAGGCTAGCAGCTAACACCTTTAACATTCCATGCGGTGTAACTCAACGAAATGCTGACATAAGTAAACGCAGCCGCTACAGCAAGCGAAGCAACCTGGCTGATGCCTATCACTTCAATGCACTTACACACAGACAGCACATACAAAGGTATGTACGTACAAGGCAGCACGTGCAAAGGTATGAGCCACCGGCTAATTCCTGTTAAGATAGGGCACGCGCCACCACACCCTGCAATTACTGCAGGAGTATGCAATTACTGCAGGAGCCACACAGCCCCCCTCCAGGGAACCCCCATGGGCCTTTCGACTGATGGAAGATGGCCAGCGCAGTTCTTCTCTACTTGAGATGCGATTGTCAGCTGCCCTCGCATGCTTTAATGGCACGTAGAACATACGATGTGCAGGCTGATGTTATTGATTTGGACATTATACAAAATACGACGCGACACCGGTGCCAAAAATTCGCCTGGAGTGTCCATATAATTGCTATCACAATAAAACTGGAACCACACGGGGGAGGGTACTCATGCAACAGTAGCTGCTCAGTCAAATTCAAGTCGGGCATTTGTCTGGTCGCTCGTGCTTTTTTTGCCTGTGCCTTTTCTTGCCGCATTTTCATTGTGCTACACTTTGATCACTTACCATGAGTGTAAGCTCATGGGGCCAGCTAGCCGGCAGCTCACAACGGTAAAGCAGTTGAGACAATGCCTCTCGGGCACTGCCGGGCTGCAAGGCCAGCTTTGCAACCAGTCGGTTTGCCTCCTGCATTGTTCACACACAGAACAACAAAATTATGATTTTTTATGCATTCATTCATTCATCTGCAACAATAAAAAAAAATTTTGCAGGAGACCAGGCAAAAAAAATTGGCAAAGCTTGCACGAAGCTGTGCAAGCCTTGAAACAGCAAAACTATGGTCGGATACAACTTAAGAAGTGCGGAGAGGCCCTGCCCAGACGAACCAAGCGCGACAGCCGATCGCCTTCGCGACTAAAGAAAGAGTCCCACTCATGCACGCGGCAATGTTCTCCGAAGGCAGAGTCAATGACCGCCCGGCTCGTGACGTCAGTCCGGAGTGCGCACTCATTGGTGTTGGCTTGTGTTCATCCGCCTTTGCGGAGGAAATGCCGCAGACTTCTAAAGTTGTATTCGACTATAGACGATTCTGCAGACTAATCTGGTTGCTTCTAGGTGGTTTGTAGGCCTTAGCTAATATAATAATATCTGGGGTTTAACGTCCCAAAACCACGATATGATTATGAGAGACGCCATAGTGGAGGGCTCCAGAAATTTCGACCACCTGGGGTTCTTTAACGTGCACCTAAATCTAAGTACACGGGCCTCAAACATTTTCGCCTCCATCGAAAATGCAGCCGCCGCGGCCGGGATTCGATCCCGCGACCTTCGGGTCAGCAGTCGAGCGCCATAACCACTAGACCACCGTGGCGGGGCGGCCTTAGCTAGGTGATGATGAGGGGTGTTTCTAGGTTGCTTCTACTTTGTTGCTAAGCTTTAGCTAGGTGATGCTAGGTTGTTTCAACGTTGATTCTCACCGCATAGAGGATCAAGTTAAACCACAGACAGTCACAGACACGATACGGATGTCGAAACTCCAGAGGCAGAAACTCGTGCTGAAACCAAGCGTTCGCTCCTCTCATAAATCTCGTGGCTAGACCATGATATACCAGCTCACCCAGTACACCACTTTACTTCAGTTAATCTTGTAGATCTACGGGCAGGTTGTTGTTGGCGTAGGCCTTCCATCGCTTCGGGGTCTTCTCGCAGCCGCCACTGCCTTTCCTATTGCCTAGTGTTGGGCTAACTGTTGCCTTCTTCCTTTTCAGTGGACCAGTGGCGAGTCGTGGGATTTACCCAATTTATGTGGCACATACCTGATAGGCCACACACGATAGGCCGCACAAACTACTTGCGTGCCTTAAACAGCTTTGTTGTTAAAAGCTGATCAAACAGCTTGAGAGTGGCGTGGCCACCCTACACACATCTCAGCACATTTAACCATTTTTTAATGCACACAACCGTCATAAGGCTAGAACCCTCAAATATCTGCGCGTCACAGAAAACGTGGGCCCATTCCCGTGATAGTGCAGTTTGGAGCTAACACATGTTTGGCTCTTTCATTAGAGCCTGCAGATGTGTGCAACCAAGATGCATCAAGTCATGCCAAGCAACAACATAACTATGGTTAAAACCTGATTATAATGAATACAGATATATAACAAACTTTTGGTTATAACGACATAAATGAGCAATAGTCTTGTCATTAAAGGGACCGACAACTGCCCAGAATATGAAATGAGTTGGCTCCACTGATGTAAAGATTGTCCGTCGCACTGACTCAAACCAACCCTGTTTTTTTCGTGAGAGATGGATTTATATTTTTATTTCTCAATTGAAAGTCGCGAAAAATGACCTGTGGCGCCTCTGGCGGCAAAAATATGAATGATTCGATGGAGACGGCCACGTGACCGTTGATTGCTGTACGCGGTCGACGATATTTTTGTTAGTATAGAAATATTGTTCGTTTCTTTATATTAAAATGTATTATTCCATAATAATGTACATATAGGCCTGCGTTAGTAGTATGCATTAAAGTGGCACTGCCTTCGCGTGACGTAATGATCCCATGCTCGTCAGCGCGTCTTGAGCAACTTTTCAGCGTGCTCATGCAACCGTGCACGCAGTTTCCAGGTCGCTAAGATTTTGGAGCGACATAGTTTTGCTACCTACACTTCGACTCAGAAATGACACGCGCTGCTACTCGGTGCGGCCGTGCATATGCACAGTTACGTTTTCGATTACTTGGCTTGGCTCGTGTATCGAGAGAGTAACGACGCCGGGACAAGCCATCCATGACACAGGCGCAGGCAACCTTGGGCGCAGATGCACACAACGCTGTACAAATACTGGGAAGGTGTATAAAGCCACACATCTCATTGTAACAGCTTATCTATTTTCAAAAATGGTTGGAAAGCTCAAAATAAAGGTGGTTAAGCATAGTTACAGTAACTCCTGCGAAAGCAGAACAACGACAGCTTTCACAAGGGCTAGCGGCATCGCTATCAATTCTCAGCGTTGCTGGAGCAAGCCTCCATGCGTGTTTGGAGCCTTTCAGATCGAAAAATACTGCTTATAAAATAACTACGCGCTTTTCGGATAAACCACTGCAGCTACAAACGCTACGAAGGGTGAGCTTCCTGTCACGCCGTACAAAACTGGGTCGAGAAAAATCAGTTGTCGGTCCCTTTAAAACAGGATTAAAATTATACATCTATAAGGAATGTTTGGATATAAGAAGGCAATTTTCGTGTCAGATGGACTTCGTTACAACAAGGTTTGACTGTACATACATTCAAGGACGTACGGTGCTTACACTCTGCGCCACAACTTGCGTGCAAGTCTGCCTACAATTTTTTTTTTCTATTCATATAATCGTGCAAGTACGATAAATTTGAAACTTGCAGCTACGCACCTGGTTCGCGATTCCTGAAATCCTTAGGGCTGAACAGAGGCCATCCGAAAGGAAGACAAGTCGCCAACCGGGCTCTACATCCAGCGGGCCACACAATTCTGGTTCGTTTGACACTGGGTCAGGCCTGCAGACATGTGAGCACAACACTTCAGCTCTTGAACTGAGTTCGCCTAGGTTAGTCTGATGTCATGTCAACCATCTCAAAACAACGACAGCACCTGAGCAATGCCAGTGCAAAACAATGAGTGTCATCAAGTAATCAATGGAAGCGTCTATTTTTTTAGTATTTGTCGTAGCCCCTTATGTGTAAAGATCAATCCATCGGTGACTAAACTGCCTAAAATGTGCAATTTAAACACACAACGTTATCAAGTGCCTATTTTACTAAAACTTTGTTATATTGAGATTTTGCTCTACAGTAGTAATAATGTATAGTATAATAAGAAAATTTCTTTGCATTAAGTTGCACAAAGCATCATGCTTTCTCGCAAAATACTAAGTTACTTCAAAAGTTTGCAATCTGCAATAAAAAGAATGTGACACAATAGTTCAGACTTTTCAGAGAAAGATTGATCCTGCCACAGTAATGATCAATGCAAGGAACAGGGTTCAACATATAAGTTTTTCACAAAACATAGATATTGCCACGCGCACTTATTTCTTTATTGTTATGTGATCGGGCTTCACCCATAAAATCTGTTTACCACCACTTGACCCCCGATGTCTGTGTTCACAGCCATCATTGTACAGCGAGTGTGGCTTGTGCTTTGAGTTTATGTTTTGCTGGGCACAAGTTCGACCAGTAAGGATTTTCGTCTTTAACAGCCCGACTGCCATCTTCCGCTTACCAGCACGACCACGTGACAATATAGTGAACATGTGTTTATAAGAATTATCGAATAGAATAGAGTCATTATCGTGTCAGATAGAAATTTGCTAAATTAGAGATCGAATGTACATGCTTTAAAAATCAGTAGAAATTATATTCACGCATACACACAAGACGGCGCATGGTAATGCACAAACCCGCTGAGGCGTCGCCGGCGTGGGTGTGCACCGAGGCAACGTGTGACGGGAAGAACTTCATCGGTGAGGGCATCAGTGTCCAGTCCGAGCCTCGCAAGGCGAGCCAGCTCATCCGCATTGTCCACACTGTGCTCCACTGTCAGCAGCTTTGGTTCTTCTCCTCCGTGTAGCAGCAACACTCGTGTGCGTCCTGCGATGCGAGGCAGTGAGAAATATGTGATCGTCTAAAACGGCACATAATCAGGCGACAAACAAAGAAGCATTCGAGCCCTCGTTTCTGTGCTATGGCGGTACTCTGAACTCAATGCGGTGCATTTACTCGAAACGTTAAAAATATATCGGAAGTGGTTTAGGGCCCCTTTAAAGGTGGTTACATGTTGGGTTACAGTAGGTCACTCAAAACCACGCTAACAAGAAGTCATGCACGCACCCAGGTTGGCAACGTACAGCTGCTCGCCATCCATGACAACTGCAAGGGCCAGGGAGCATCCTGATGACAGCTCTGCTTCTAGGGCAGCCAGGGACGCCTCTCCGGGACCCTGTAACAAAAGACAACCAGGGTTGGACAAAGCAGGCTTTACTGACAGCCATTAGCAGTGCAGCATTAGCAGTTCCTTTCTTCTAATCTCCTAAAGGGCCTCAAACCACCTCCGATAATACGTATTTTAACATTTGAAGTAAACTCGTGCATCAAGTTCAGAATGCCGTCACAATCAACAATGCCACATGGGGCAGTACTATGAGCTGTAGTCTCACCACAAGATTAAAAAAAACAAAAAAACAATCCCTTGTTCTCTCTGGGCCTATCGGTATCCCCAGCATTGGCTGTGATGTCACCACTCGCGTCTGGTCACGTCGGCAGCAGAAAGAACATGTTTGTCTGCCCTCAAGTACTTGCACTTGTTGCTTTTCCTCTTCGCACGGTGAAGCGGACCACTCGGCCAGGAGGAGAGATGAGCCGACGAACGGAGTGTAGCAAAGGAAAGAGCGAAGCGAGTGAGGGCCACTTTTGGATAATGAAACAAGTGTAACTCCGCTACTGCGGCACTGCTTCAAAAAATTCTCACGGCTACGTGTTTGCCGAAGACTTACACTTTCTTTCCGCTGTGTTGAAGACTCGTGCACAACTGCAGCACCACAACTAGATTTCAACCTCTGGGTGGTTAAGGGCCCTTTAATATTTTACAGAGCACCAAAACACAGTAACAATAATATCTGGAGTTTTAAGCTCCAAAACTAAATTATGATTATGAGGCACGCTGAAGTGGACGGCTCCATAAATTTTGACCACCCGGGGTTCTTCAGTGTGGACTTAAATCAAAGAACACGGGCCTCTAGCATTTCACATCCATCAAAAGCTGTGGCTGGGATTGAAACGGCGACTTTCGGGTCAGCATCTGAGCACTGTAACCACGGTACCACCGCGGCAGCTGTCGAAACACTTCAATAACATAGAAAATGTTGCTTATCCAAGGCATGGACAAGCAAGCCGCATATTATTCAAATGCTAACTTTCTCATGAATTTTTTAAACACCTTGTTCTCTTTCTGCCTTAGGCAACATCACCGATGACGTTGCATGATATGAGATGGCCCATAGGCATCAGCCACTGGACAAACTTACACAGAGCCCTCCCCATTTGCTAAGTAAATGAAGGAGCAGCTATTACTAAATACATCCTGGCTGTCCTATCACTGCTGCTTAGTCAGCCTTGGGCACCTTGTCAGACATCCGCATTAAAGGGTTGGTTTACATATAAGAGTTTCCTACAATTACCTAGAGGGAACTCTGGCGCTGCAATCGTTCAGCCACCGTGGGAATGACGAGTAGTACACGGATTTGCCTAATCTTCGTGCTTACGGCTCCAAACACATTTGTGGCTTCGTTTATTGTTGGTTTGGCTTTTGTTTCAGATAAACGAACGGCTTTGTGAGCCTCGTGAGCTGATTTCAAGTAGTGAGCCAAAAAGGTCAACGTGGTAAAGTGGAACTGCTGAATGTTTGCTGACCTTCACCTTGTGACAAACTGGCTGCAGGCAACATGGAGCCAAACAGAGCTGAAAAAATCCATGTACTACCCATCATTCTCATGCTGGCTGAAGCGCCACGCGTTGCAGCTCCCATAGACACTAGCGCCAGAGTTTCCTCTAGTAAAAATTGTAGGAAACTCTATGGGTTTAAGCACATCATGGAAAAAAGGAAACAGCTACAGGCAGAATGCTGCTGCCAGCACAGCTTGAGCACAGAACAACCAGCGAACTGGTGATCTAATCTTCGTTCACGTGAAATCAGGTCCTTCAAAAAAATTTCTTCAGCAATGTAGGTACTCCTTGAAAGATGTGCAGGCTGTTTATTTATTTATTTGTCTAATAATTTATTGAGTACCTGCTTCGTCATAAGGCATTACAGCAGGAAGGTACAGTACGTATAATCAAACACACAAAAACATTCATAAAGCATGGAAGAAATCATCACTCGAACAAATGCAGACAGTGTCAGGTGGTAGAGTATACCAATCTCTTTTAATGCAAACAAAGAAGGAGTAGCAGAAAGCACTGCCCTTAAGAGGGATCTCGCATATCTTGAATTTGTGACATCGTCTTTGAGAAACATCGCTAGGCGGCTGAAATATACAACTGCCCGATTATCCCCATTTTAGAGTGATAAATGCTACGGAAAAATTTTAATCTAAGGCGTCGACAACAGTGTTCAAAAAGATGCCGATGCTTTTTCGCTTTCCGTTATACTAAGCATCCCGTCATAATTACCAAGGACAAACCAAACTGCTCTGTTCTGCACTTTTTCAAGTTTGTCTGCAAGCTCTCTATACGGATCCCAGAAAACGCACGCATACTCCAGGTTATTGCTCAGTTTCAAGGAAATGTGCCATGGCCGAATGATTGGCCACGTCCAGTAAGCCATCACAACGATTACACCAAATTTCACTGACTCCACGGTCTGGTAGTCTAACCTGGTCTGTCGCTTGGAGGAGTTCGTCTCGCCGACTCAGTGTTGGCTCCAGGCTCTGCAGCCAAGCGTCGTGCACTGCTTGTAGGCTGGCACACAACGCTGCCTGGACCTGCAGACAAGGTTTGGTCGCCTTTCAGCCTTACAGCTAACACATGAAAGACAATAAGTCAAACCTCGGTAGTATAATGAATTATCGGTTCTAACGAACTAAATGATCGATAACTTTGCCTTTAATATAGTGCTAGGGATATATGTTTATAATGAATTTTCGGATATAACAAAGTTATTTCGTGTCAGATGCGACTTTGTTATCACGAGGTTTGATTGTATATTGACACAGACATCTGAGCTCCTTCACAGACAAGGCCTCACGCAAACGCAACAAACGGGCAGAGAGAATGCAAAACGAACTTAATGTAATACCTCGGTTTGTGCTTCCATTTACTTAATGCCCACTGCCCAACATAACTACACAGGCAATATCTAGACATCCAAGTGCAAGCAAAGATGGAGAGTTACTGGACATGACCAAAGACAGAGATATTTCACAAATGTATGGCATTAGTGCCCTTGAAAGTATTTTGTTCGATGCTCTATGAAAATCTCTATATGAGCAAGAAATAATACAGGTAATAAAACATATCAAAACTGCAGGTAAAGTTCATGCTGAAGTGCCATTTGCTTGCTCCATTGTGCAAGCGGATGCATGGTTTGCTTCTCAGTGCAATTTATGAAATCTCTCCGATCTTAAAGGGACACTAAAGGCAAATATTAAGTCGACGTTGATTGTTGAAATAACGGTCCAGAAAGCTCGTAGTGCTACTTTTGTGCCAAGGAAGTGCTTATTACATTTTAGTGGTCCGCATCGCGTTAGCGCACTTCAAATCACCTGCCTGAAAGTGGTGCTTCTCACGTCACTGCTGCCGTGCGCAACGTTGTCCGCCTTTACTGCACGGCGGCATGCATTGGTGGCGTGCGCTATTCGGCCATCCGGCAACATCACATGCATGCGGCGCTTCGTCGAACTTTCTGTCAGAGCGACTTTCACAAACGCGCAAAACGCACACGGCAGTACACGATACCGAAACTACCACTGAGACCCGACCGCGTGAGTGAAGCAGGGCGCTGGGCGAAGCGCAGTTCGGCGAAAATGGAACCTTTGAACCATGCGCGCCGTTCCCCATGGCAATGCCAAAGAGGTTCTTTTTTCCATGAATCAAACAGAAACGAACAAGCAGCATTTTATTACGTCTCTTGATGCATGGAAGGTTCTTTTTTTTTATTGCGGCTAGTTTGATTACGAGTGATTAATTTTAGTCGGACTCTCTCACGACATTGGGATCATTTCCAAAATGTCCCGCTCGTGGCGCTCATCGTGCGATACATTTAGCTTAATTTCTCGGTAAGTATGACACTGCTGTCGATAATATTGCCGTTTTAGACGTTGTCATACATTGAGCTTTCACTCTGACATAAATTGTTATTTGCCTTTAGTGTCCCTTTAATGACTGCTTGGTATACTGTAACAAAAGAGAATTGAGTGTTGCTGCACCATATAAAAGCTTTATGTGGAAAACAAAGAAAGAAACTAAACAAATGAAATAAAACGAAAGGTGTCATCAAGCATCCCTTACGCCTGGTGAGAATACACATCCTGCGGATAGCAGACACTGCTATGAACATCTCAGCCAAATCATACGGCCTTGCACGGCAAAGAGAGCTTAGAAGCGGGGCGCAAAGATGCCATTTTTTCAGGTGCTCTCTCTTAATACAGAGGCCTGTGCTCACTCTTTTTGGTGGGTGGGGTATCTGCTGTTTGGCACCAAACAGCAGGTAGCATGCTACTGCCCGATAGCAGACATAAATCAAGAGCAGCATTTGGATCAGATGTGCTTCTTGCCACGAGGTGCCACCATGTGTCGGCGCCGGCTCCACAGTCTACACTGAAACCTCGATATAGCGAACACGGATATAATGAAATATCGGTTATAACGAAGTAAATGAGACAGTCTTGCAATACATACAGTGTTAGTAATGTACGTTTATAACGAATTTTCGGATATAACGAAGTTATTTTCGTGTAAGATGCAACTTCATTATAATGAGGTTCAAGTGTACTAACATCACACAGTGAGCCACACTCGTGCACAGGAATCACAACGGGAGAGAGCGATCACGTTTCATCATGCGCGCTGAAGGTCATGACGCGTGTGATGAAGCTTCATTCCCACGTGCCATCCATTCCTGTGTAGCTTCCAGCACGCTCGTGGGGACGAGAGAACAAAGAAAATGCTTAAAGCGTGCGATAAGCCCCTGTAGCTCCACCGATTCTTGACGGATTCAAGAAACTTTAATGGCGATCGCTTCACGAGGCGATAAACTCAGATACTGCAGTCATTCGATGATAACTTGTAAAATCGGTTCATAACCGTTCAAACAATTACAGCATGTATGAGAAAAGCAGACGTGATTAGAAACAACCAGATGCGAAACAGAAAAGGAATGTGTGGTAAAGCCTCACTGACAGGCTACAGAGCTAAGCACACAAGTACAAAGAAAAAAAAAAGAGGACCACGACATTATTCCTCTGTCCCCGCCTGTTTCGTGCTGTTGCCCATCAATTACGAATTACCACCAACTCGCCCAAGTTTCTACTTTAGTGTAACGAAGGACTGACCTGCTCTGGCTCCGAGGCCTGTGTAAGACGCTTGGCCAGCTCTCGAGGCAGCCGGCGTCCAACAAAGGGGACCAACCACCGGGGGCTGCCCATTGGGGTGGCACAGAGCAGGCAGCTCACCCGGGCATGGCCATTTTTCACCCTGTGCACACCCACAACATCTAGTCCATCAGAGATCTACTTAATACACAGTTTGTTTCAGGGCAGCGACAACCAGGGAAAGTGCAGCCATCGACAACCACTCGCTGACATCAAATATACGGTGGACTGTTGCATTTGACGGATCAATTTGTATCTCTCAATTTGTGCAGCTACTAAGTATGCACTGATGTTTGCCTTATTACTACATGAACTGTGTCCTTGCTTGAGTGGTGAAACAAATGCAACATATTTATTATATCCTCACGGAAGTTTAGCAGCTATTGGCTGAGCTATGAACAAGAAATGCACAGCAAGGTGCATTCCTGTTAAGTGATTGCTATGAAAAACCGCACCACTTTTGTCGTGACTTGTCTACAGCTGCCTTGCACTTGCTGACGTGTCTGTATCAGGCTGTCAGCCATAACATGGAGCAAATGTGTTTCCTGCCATGCTCAACTGCCATGAATGAACATTAGTGCACTCCGTCCCAATCTCAAGTATACACCATTTTGTGCATAAGCTTTGGTTAAACACCTTTCAAAGGAAAGAACCAATTCACTGCACCATACAACTACTGGCAGGTGTATATTGTGCAATCAATCAATCAATCAATCAATCATAACTTCCCTCCGTGAAGCCCCGACCTCAGAGCCACACTTTTGAAAACTAGAAGTACGCAGATATAGGAAGATGTATATTGAGCACAACTTCAAACATAAATCAAAACTAGGTTCAACTGCATTTTTAATTGCCACTTATTTTAATTCATCTTTGACCACACCATGCTTGTAAACTGCCTAAGGAGCGATTGCATGTTCCATTCCTAAGTAATTTTACATGACCAATCTTCTGATCGCCTTTTTCTTTCTTGCATTCCAATTTAGACCAATGGAACACAAAAATTCCAATCCCCCATTAGAGGCTTCAATAGCATGGGCTGCCAGCTTGACAAAACTTTCACTCTTGCAAACATTGCAACCCCAAGAAGGTTGTTTATGAGCGGACACCCTCCTCAGAAATCAAAGAAGCATATGCTCACCGAAACTGGAGACAGCGGTTGTGAGTCTCTCCCGCTGCATGCCACGAGCCCCACGTGTCGGCTGCTGGTAGCTGCACACAGTTGAAAAAGATGGAGTGCCGAGATTACCGCTACAACGCACAAGAGTCAGCTGCTAGTGAACATCTGTCCCGTTTGCCTTGCCTCTTGTCTAACCCTTTCAGGCGCTTTGTACACATTTGTACGCAACTTGTTTTTGCTGGTTGTGTCGACTAGTGGCTAACAGAGAGTGAGATACATGGAGCTTGGATGAATTGAACCTCCTGTGCAATCAAAGTGTCTTCATTTAACTTCAAGTTTTTGTGCATCCGTACGATCACTTTGCTGAAGCCGCTACCATGTTCGACGAGTCGTTTGACGTACTGCTTTCTGCGTGCCACGACAAAAGTATAATTTTTGTTTGCTCAAAATGAATATAACCGAAAATGAAATTGCACTATATTTCTAACTTGAGGTTAGGTTCTATTTATGCAGAGACAGCACAATGCCTTCCTACCTCACGATGTCTGTGTGACGATGCCATGCTACTGTTGATATTACACATCTGGCATTACAAGAGCGACTTCAACAACGGATAGGTCTTTCCAGAATTCCATATTTGTTAAGCGTTTTTATGTAATAAGTGAGAGGTGTGCAGCAGGTTTCAAACAATCCCGAGAACATGCCTCAATGTACCCCTTTGTGATAAAAGTGTGCTTCTTGTATGTAATGAACCAGTAAAATAAGCAAATGTGCACTAAAGCAGCACTGCCTGAGCCAACCGGATTGTCTTTGACCCAATGGGAGACAACCGAGACAACAGCTACACCTCGCCACGTGTGAGCCATTAATTCAATAAACGAAAATTCGTCGTCACACATTCTAGAAGAACTACCAGGACACCTTATGCAAGCACTCTTGATTTTGCAGGAAAACGATGCCATGTACTGGGCTATGATGGAAGTTATGTGCAGCCATAAGACGCGACTTGGATTATGCCTATTAACACCTTCTGGCCCTGATGATGGACAAAAGACTCATTTGCAGACGAGCAAGCCGATTTTGAATGCCCAGTTTTTCAGTTGTGGAACTGCGTTGAAGTGATCGCTGTAAAACAAGTTCACTGAGGTAGAACCAGACACCACACTTCTGCCTCACTGGCATTTTTCAAGCATGCTTAAGTCGATGCAGAGCAAATAGATTACTTTAATATGTTATTTTGAAACGTGGTTGACTTTAACCTTGCTCCAGTGCAGTTTCAATGTGGGTTGAAAGTGCCTGTGCGACAATGACAAAAAACGGTCCATTTGTTCCTGAAGATCACTACAAAACAGGCATTCCCCCATTGTTAATAAGAGGCCGCTTTGAAAATCAACATGATCGATTCCAGTCAAATGTTGCCTAGGAGACATATGGCGTTGGCAATCGTGTTACAGTGTCATTTTCAACAGATGTAGGTATCGTCACCCATTTGTTCTTTCTCGATCTAGAAACAAATATGGCATAGCGGTTCCGACTAGGGTAGTCGTGGTAGGGTGTATTTCTGTCCATCAGATCACTGTACCGGTTTTCATTATATCCCTTCGATCAGTTTACGTTAACGATGATTGCAGATAAAATATGAATATTGGATACAGTTTTGCAAATTAATTGCGTCTAGGGAATGTTATTTAGGTACGCGAGTCGGTGTGTAATGTCTATAACGTTACTGTTCGTCAGCGCGTTGGTGTCTCTGTGGTTTTATACTCCGCCACGACCGCATGACAATTTTTAGTTGTGGACTGCTGTTCTCTCTTGGTTTTGCCATCACACAGCTTAGAGATCTCAATGGATGAGGACGCAAAGGTGACGGTTTGCTTTTCGTTATATATACGAGCGTGACACAGTGCACTTTCGAGCGCGATTAAGTTTCTTCATCGCGATTGGCTCATCGTCAACCGCGGGATGGAGCCAATCGCGGTCGAGAAATTCCACCCCGATCACGATCGTATTCGAAAGTGGCCGTTAAATACCGGTGTCACACGGCGCACTGCTGATCGCGATTAAGCCCGATCGGGATCGAGTTTCTGAGCAGTGATCGGTTCCCTTCTGCAGCTTGCGTAAAAGTGCCAATCACGAGCAAGAAATTCGATCCGGATCAGATCCGATCGCGATCAAATATGGATGTGTGATACCAGTATAATACCGGTGTCACACGGTCACTCTTGATCGGAATTGGGCCTGATGCGGATCGAATTTCTCGATCGTGATTGGCTCCATTACGCAAGCTGCAGAAGGGAGCTAATCAACTGTTCGCAAATATGATCCCAACCGGGCTCAGTCGCTATGAGCAGTGCACCGTGCGACACCGGTATAACACCCGTATTGAAAAGGTGCAAATGACTGTATTGAATTTTTACTGTTATTTTTTCCCCACTTAGGAAGGCACGTGCCTCAGTAATAAAGGTAAACAACCTCTGTCAGCGACCACGATCATCTGTTGTAGAAGGCGTCGATGACAGAACTCACCGTATCGTTGGAGCCATTGCGCCCTGAGGAGCCGGACCCATCGGTGCTCTCAGAGCGGGCCGGCATTTCCATTAGCGGAATGAAGGAACACAACCAAGGTGAACCGATACAAACCAATGTAAACAACACAGCGCACACACGGGAGGACACACTTGATCAGCCGAAGGACGCGGCGGTAGTGGCTCCGGCTACATTCGGCTGCGTATGGCCAGTATGGCCTCCAGGCCTCCATAGCCAAGCGGCCTCCAAGATTGTGTACATTTCAGGCCACAATCACGGAAGTAGTGCACTGCCCCGGTGCAAAGTGAGCTTTCTGCAACCGAAAGTGCTAGGCCCAGTACGCATCCCCCACTTTCGGCTGTGTTGCGCCGCTGTTTTCAAAGTGCCGAGGGCTTTGAAAGCTTCTTCCATCCTCACATTACACATGAGTAGAGGAAACAATCAGCAAGGTGAGCCGCATGCATGTATTTAGGCTCTAAAGAGAAAAAAAAAAAGAGATTTTGGTGTTCTTTCTTTTGCGCTGCAACTCGCAAGAAGTGTAGCTATTAACGTACCATATAGAAGTTGGATATATTATTCATTTCACTACCCGCCACGGTGGTCCAGTGGTTATGGTGCTCGACCAGGGGCGTAGCCAAGGGGGGCGGGTGATTGAACCCCCCCCCCCCGAAAATTTTCAGTTGTGCTTGCGGATATATACACGCACACATACAAACGCACACACGAACATACATAAAGTATGGTTGAACCCCCCCGAAAAAAATTTCTGGCTACGCCCCTGTGCTCGACTGATAACCCGAAGGTAGCGGGATCGAATCCCTGTCGCGGCGGCCGCATTTCAATAGAGGCGAAATGCTAAAGGCCCGTGTACTTAGATTTAGGCCACGTTAAACAACCCCACGGGATTGAAATTGCCGGAGCCCTCCACAACGGCGTCCCTCATAATCATGTCCTGGTTTTGGGACGTTAAACCCGAACAATTATTATTATTCATGAATTCGGTTGTCACAGGTCATGGCGCAGTCGCACGCACGGTCGGGCGATGCGCGACTGAGGTCATGCCTCAATTAATATATGACATTTCAACGAATAGCAGAGCGATGAATTGGGCTAGTTGGTGGTGGTTCACGATTTCTTGTTGCGCTTCGGATTATCAGACGAGAACGATACAGGGACTACAGGACAGGTGGCGCGCAAACTCACACAATAGTTTATTCACATCTTGCGAAGTGTCAATCACCGCAGGTCCCGGCACTTCCCGGTCACGAACGGCGCGCGCGTTATCAGCGTAACAGATAGCATTCGTGATAAGAAAGTGACGAGAGCCGGGTTTTCAAGAGAGGAAGCGCGAGCAAGCCAGATGATTATTGTTGTGTGGCAGAAATACGCCCCAAATACTCGAATTGTTTTTCTTAAAGTTTAAGAAAAAAATCTAGTATTTGGAGAGGCTTTAGTGTTGGCTGTCCGCTTTTATATCAATATAATAAAGATTACATATGCACACCTATGACTGGAGTCCGCAAGCTATAGCCAAGCGTTGCGCGAAATCGCCTGCTTCAGCTTCTGATATGCACATCATCGCACCGTAGCGTGCACTCGCCGTAAACACGACGTCTCAGCTCTAATGCGAGTGCCGCGACGTTACCCTGAGCCAAAGTTACTAGACCAGGTTACTAGACCCTGAGCCAACGTTACTAGACCAGGACCTAGACCTAGTCTAGTAACGTTGCCCTGAGCTACCCTTTACACACAAGTGTACTCGGCGTGCCTGTAGTGCCCACGTAAAACTACTCAATTTGCACAAATACATCAATACACACCGTAACGCATGACTTAGCAAAGCTGCGACTAGTTGGTAACCAACTAGTCCCAGTTACAGATCAACTGGTTCCGGTCGGGAACCAACTGGGAAGCAGCTGGTCCCAGTTACAACCCAACTGGACACCAACTTGAACCGTAACCACCTGAACTGGACGAAGCTGGTCATAGACCGTGCATAACGACAGTGCTAGGATGGTTACCTTTATCCTTCTTTGTCCTGTCCTGTCTTCCCCATGGCCATGGTCACCATAAGCCGCTTCGCAGTACGCCATGCTACCAGTTTCGTGTGCGCAGACATGAATTGGACAGTATACTTTTCCTCAAGCGGTGATTATATAGCCGGCACAATGTGGTCTGCTTTAGAAGATAACTCAAATTCTAAAAAAAAAATCTTATCTTGTCGGAGAAGTGCTCCACCTGTTATCACGGAATGTTTGATTTCAGGCTACCGCTTAAAAATTTCATCCGAAGAGAAAGGATCGGTTTTGCGAAACGCATGAACTTTGTGCATTCGACATCGCAATGACCTCTAGCAGCATTCGCTATGTCTAACACTTTTTTAGATTACTAAGTCGTGTGTAAACATAAAGCCGCACGTTCGGTTTACGCATTTCAAAGATGTATTTCTGCACTTCTTCCACTAATTGACGAGGTATGATGATAACTTCTGACCGTATTAAATCGCAGTTACATAAGCGATTAAGGCCATTTAACCGGCACATTCTGTGGCATGGGCGTGGCCAAAGTTTATTACGGGGTCGGGGGGAGGGCCACCTTTCATGTATTTTGTGCGTGTGCTTGTACGTGCATAATATATATATATATATATATATATATATATATATATATATATATATATATATATATATATATATATATATATATATATATATATATATATGGGTCATTCCACGCCAACTGTCCCAGCCGGGGCGCTCGACAAAAATCAATTTCTCTGAAAAAATCTGAGAAAATTACACACATATAGACATTAGTCCTGCAGTATTTTCCCAAAATATCTTGAGCCGCAAAAATTTTTCGGGCACGTGAGCGCCATTTGAACTTCTCGATATGGTGGAAAACCAGGTACGAAAGAAAAATTCGCTATAAATGGACCGTTTCACGCATTCATTCGAAACTTGCTTTTTTGTGTTTTTAGAGCATCGCGCTTTTATTATAGGACAGTTGCTTAGAGTAGCTTTGTGTTTTTCACTCCTTGGCGCGTAGGTAAAATTGGGTAAATTGCAGCGTTTTCGGGAATTTTTTTACAAAAGACGACTGTAGATCAAATACATCAATTATTTTTATAGAACTCTCCATAAAACGTACTATCGCCTAAAATTCTTGTTATGCCTGTGTGCGGCGCGCAGGTTTTAAAATAAAATTCTGAACTTAGAAAAAACGCTACATTGGCCTATGTTCAGACGTCTGTAGCACCCTAAGGTGGTCCAAGAAAAAATAAGCAGAAAAGCGCATACGATTGAGAATCATAACAACTTCGTCCACAGAAAGTTTAATCGAAGTATTTTTTGTTTTAGTGAAGAAAAACTTTTTTGAAGTTTAGTCCCACCATTGCATTATTTTGCTATGGGAGCAGTACGAACCGACTGAATTTACTGCATAAAAAAAAAAGAGGTAATGTATTCGTAGCACATGGTTTTCAGCTCCTTTTGTTAGTACTTTATGATGTATATTACATATCAAGGAGACGATAAACAGAGGTAAAAATATAACAATACCATTGGCTTAGATGCCAAAATTCCCCCAATAATGAATAGCGTTACCTATTGCATTGTTTACGCACACCGGAGGCGGAGGAAGCGGCGCCGGACAACTACGCCACATAAATAGGCTGTTGTGATTTCATAACAGCTGTAAAACAGTGCATGTTACCAGACTGACAAATTCTACTTTAACCAAAATCTGCTGCCTGCAACCATCCAAATAAGGATGTGAAAAATAGCCTGGCATATCCCGTCCGTAGTGTCGCGGTCGACGGACGGAACGCGTGAATACGCGAGGCATTGTCACATCATGTGCCGTTCGTCGCGGAATACTTAGATCAGTTCCGTTTGGACCCGCTATAAATGACCACGCTCACGCCTCCTTTCTCCGATTTACATGAACTTTGAGACTTATTTTGACGCCAAATGATTCTCAGAACCGCATGCAATAAGTAACGCTATTCATTATTGGGGGAATTTCGGTACCTAAGCCAATGGTATTGTTATATTTTTACCTCTGTTTATCGTCTCCTTGATATGTAATATACATCATAAAGTACTAACAAAAGGAGCTGAAAACCATGTGCTACGAATACATTACCTCTTTTTTTTTATGCAATAAATTCAGTCGGTTCGTACTGCTCCCATAGCAAAATAATGCAATGGTGGGACTAAACTTCAAAAAACTTTTTCTTCACTAAAACAAAAACTACTTCGATTAAACTTTCTGTGGACGAAGTTGTCATGATTCTCAATCGTATGCGCTTTTCTGCTTATTTTTTCTTGGACCACCTTAGGGTGCTACAGACGTCTGAACATAGGCCAATGTAGCGTTTTTTCTAAGTTCAGAATTTTATTTTAAAGCCTGCGCGCCGCACACAGGCATAACAAGAATTTTAGGCGATAGTACGTTTTATGGAGAGTTCTATAAAAATAATTGATGTATTTGATCTACAGTCGTCTTTTGTAAAAAAATTCCCGAAAACGCTGCAATTTGCCCAATTTTACCTACGCGCCAAGGAGAGAAAAACATAAAGCTACTCTAAGCAACTGTCCTATAATAAAAGCGCGATGCTCTAAAAACACAAAAAAGCAAGTTTCGAATGAATGCGTGAAACGGTCCATTTATAGCGAATTTTTCTTTTGTACCTGGTTTTCCACCATATCGAGAAGTTCAAATGGCGCTCACGTGCCCGAAAAATTTTCGCCGCTCAAAATATTTCGGGAAAATACTGCAGGACTAATGTCTATACGTGTGTAATTTTTTCAGATTTTTCCAGAGAAATTGATTTTTGTCGAGCGCCCAGACTGGGACAGTTGGCATGGAATGACCCATATATATATATATATATATATATATATATATATATATATATATATATATATATATAAAATGTAGAACTATGGGGGGGGAGGGGGTTGAACCCCCCCCCCCTGTATCTGACATAATCTATACTTATCCTGACAGCGTGTTACTGTGTTATCTTGTTGCGACAGTTATACCGTGATCCGTGCGTTTGTCTCGGAGTCTGCCCCGCCCCCATCACCTATATAAAGGCGCGCTAATAAACCCTGCCCCTCTTCTCGTTCCCGTCAACATGTAGTTTTCTCTGCCCTTAGCCAGACACAGAAAAGTCTTTAACGTTGCTGAAAGCGGAAGAACTGTTCAAGGTGGCAGAATCAATGACACAGCGCAAGGAGGTCTGGAACGCTGCAAAGAACCGATGCTGTTTCAAGGCACGCGACATCATCTTGAGGCAAAAGTGATGAGGCTTGGAAGCAGTACCGTTGCAAAAAGTGCAATCGATGACACTTGCCCATAAAGTGTTCGGCCTACGGGAAAAGATGCAATGAAAGCCGCAAGCTTCACCACTTCGCGGTTTGTTGTCGAGAAATGTCTGGAGTTGGCCAAGTGAGCAAAGACAGCATTGACGAAGACTTTGACGTTCTAGAAATTAGAGCTGACAGAGGAGGTAGCTAAGATTGGAAGGTGGAAGCTGAAATTGCTGGAAGAAACATTGTCTTCAAGATGTACATTTCGTCACAGGCCAACCTGCTACCGTTCTCGGCGTACCGCAATATTCCGGAGGTGGAAAGTTAACGCCTACGGGTGCGGTGCTTATAGCTTACACCGAGGGCGTGATCACCCACTTCGGAACGACGAAACTGAAAATCGCACTCGGTAACTTTTCCACCACCGTGACATTCTTTGTTGTAAAGAATGGCCGCCAAGCCTTAATAGGACTGGAGGCAAGGGAAGCCTTGGGACTCGTTCAACGTATGGTGGCCACTGTCAGTGCTTCAGACTACGGAGCAATTAAGGATTTTAAGCATGTCTTCCAGGGGCTAGGCTGCCTAAGGAAGCCCTACAGCGTGCTCATGCAACCTTCGGCAACGCCGTGGTCGTCCAACTATAGCCCGGCGGGTTCCCCTGTCTTTGCGACAGCCACTCCGAGAGGAACTGCAAAAAATGGAGGGATCGGGCATGATCATGAAAGAGGATGGCCCCACACACTGGTAAGCCCCTTAGTCTTGGTCAAGAAAAAAGATGGCATGTTTTGTATTTGCATGGACCGAAAAAGGATAAACGAGCATGTGAAAAGGCAGCATTATCAGCTCCCAAAGCGGGAGGGCATAGAAGGGGAATCGGTAGGTGCAGTATATTTTAGCTGTTTGGACGCAAATTCTGGTTTTCATCAGATTTCACTGGACAAGAAAACGTCTGAAATGTGTACCTTTGCAACCCCCTTTGGCAGATACCGTCATCTCCGGTTGCCGTTCGGAATTTCATCGGCCTCCGAAGTTTTTCAAAAGCAAATGAGCGAAATATTCGATGGCCTTCCCGGTGTACATGTGTTCATCGACGATATTTTCTTGAGGGGGAGGGGGGGCAACCAAAAAAGAACATAATCAAAGACTAGTGGCTGTCATGAAAGCTGCTGAAAAGGCTGGCCTGATGTTCAACGCAAAAAAATACAAGTTTGGCGTCACTGAAGTGCAGTTCCTAGGTGACATCATTACTCGGGGCTTACCGACAAACCCTAAACTGGTTAAAAGTTTGCTGCAAATGTCTGAGCCTAAAAACAAATCCGTTGTGCAGTGCATGATTGGTGTTGTAAACTATTTTGGTATGTCCCGCGCCTGTCTGAGCGAACTGCGTCACTGCAAGCGCTTGTCAGACCACATTCAGAGTTCGAGTGGACTGACAACCACATGAGGGAGCGGAAAAGCGTCGCACAGATTCTAAGCACAGCACCAGTGCTAGCAATCTTTGATCCAAGAAAACAATCAAAGATAACTTGCGACGCTTCAAAAGAAGGCGTGGGCGCAACGCTTTTGCAGTATCACAAGGGCCAGTCGCATATATGCATCTCGTGTGCTAACGGAAACGAAGCAGCGTTATGCACAAATTGAAAAAGGGGCGCTCGGCATTTCTTTTGGCTGCGATAAATCTTACCTGTTCATTTACGGACACAAGATTGTCAAACCACTGTTGTCAATAGCTGCAAAAGGAATTTGTGACATCCCTCCCCGTCTTCAAAGATTCTTCTTGAGGCTTCTAAACTACGACTTTGTTTTACAGTATGTTCCAGGGAAGCTCTTCATCCTGGCAGACATGCTGTCGCGACCATCTGCGGTTATTCTGGACAACACCACTGGCGCCACGGACGACGTGGAAGTATACGCAGTCGCCGTCCTGGGCTAGATGGTCACAGAAGCGACAAGCCAGAAACTGGTAATATGAAACGGCTCAGGACGACTACCTCCGGACAGTCGTCTCTTGCCTTTCAACTGGCGAAAAGATCGAAGGGGAGCTAACGCCGTTTCTCCGCGAAAGTGATGATACCAAACGCATGTGCCGTGACATCCTAGCAAGAATTCATGCTGTGCATCTCAGTCTACAGAAATGCAAAGAAAGGGCCCGTCGTCTTGTTTTTGGGATTGGTATCAGCCACGATATCACTTTTTCGATCCAGAGTCGCCACACATGTTGCGAACATGCCAAAGAGCAACAGCAGGGAACCACTGCTGATGCGCCCAGTCCCTGGTTGCGCGTGGTATCGAGATGGTGTAGACATTTTTTTTCTTTCGCAGGAAGTTCATACATCGCGGCGTTCGATGCACCCACTAACTTCCCTGAAGTCGAGAAACTTGCGGATGCCACTGCGGCACTGAGTGCCATGTTCGCACGGTACGGCGTATCCATTGAAGTGCGCACAGACAAAGGGCCACCATTTGTAAGTCACGAGTTTGCAGCCTTTACAAGAACATACCGCTTTACTCGTGTTACGTCCAGTCCTCGCTACCCACAATCACAATGGCCTGGCGGAAAAGGGTGTCCAGGTTGTGAAGCGGATCACGAAGAAATGAGAAGACTAATTCTGGCTGGGTCTGCTGGCCTACCGCTGTACGCCGATGGAGGACGGCCCATCACCTGCTGAACTACTACAGGGCAGATGTCCGAGAGCTAATCTTCCTGATTTTTCAGCAATGCCGGCAACCGTGGTGAAGAGCCCCGTCACTAGTGGTTATGGCGCTACAGCGCTGACCCGAAGGCCGCGGGATCGAATCCCGGCCGCGGCGGCTGCATTTTTGATGGAGGTGAAAATGTTTGAGGCCCACTTGAATTTAGGTGCACATTAAAGAACCCCAGGAGGTCGAAATTTCCGGAGCCCTCCACTACGGCGTCCCTCATAATCATGTCGTGGTTTTGAGACGTTAAACCCCAGATAATATTATTAACCGTGGTGGAGAAGCACCATCAGAAAAGTATCGGGAGACATCTGCCACCTATGGCTAAAGGATCGGTCGTGAGGTTCTGGGACGAAACGTGGTCACAGAAAGAGCAAGTCGTTGCAACTGCTGCTACCAGGTCCTACAAAGTTCAAACCGAGGATCTTCGGGTGTTCAGGTGCAACAGACGTCATGTTCTGCAGACGTCAGCGACGTCGACAGTTCTTCTTCAGAGTGTGAGCCAGTTGACCCCGGCTCATCAGCTCCAGACATCTCGCCAGCTGCCCCAGCACGATCACCATGGCACCACGGATAGCGTAGCACCTGCAAGTGCTGCGCGCCACGTACCACCAACTTCTCCAGGTCCGACAGTTGGCCCAAGAGGGTCTGCTCGTACAGTCAAGCCACCGCAAAGATTTCATTACTATGCTTCTTGTAATCAAAGTGTCCTGAACTGTTATTTTCATTACCCCCAGGTTATGTATCGGACATGCGCTGTCCGCCTTATCGTGACAGCGTGTTGACTGTGTTATCTTGTTGTGACCGTGATACCGTGATCCGTGCCTTTGCCACGGAGTCTGCCCCTTCCACGTCACCTATACAAAGGCGTGCTAATAAAGCCTGCTGTTCTTCTTGTTACGTCAACATGTATTTGCCTTTGTCCTTTGTCAGACACGTGACGCGTTACACCCCCCTCCCCCATCCTCTTCTGTCTACGCCAGTGTTTTGTGGGCATAAGCTAAATCACCCTAATTTAGTGCGGGAGCGTCAGTTGGGGTGGTGCCAATGTGTGGACTTGCTGGTTTCAATAGTATTGAAACTTGGGCTAGTTGGTCAGGTAGTATGTTGGTCCAGCGTGAAAACCACGAACACTGAATACGGGAGAAGTGACACGAACGAGCACTGACTCGCAACTGAGAAAATTTGTTTGAGGAAGACATTGAAATAAGAGCGAAAAGCGTATCAGCACGCGCAGAAGTGTTATAAAGCTTGGGAAAGAAATATTGAGTATCGCCTTAACGGGACATATGCTGAGCAGATAGGCTAACTCCTTGCCCATGTCTCATCGTTTGTACCTTGTAAGCGTGGTATTAACGCGATAGCGTTAGACAGCTCGTTTCGCAAAAACTCCGGTGTCTGCGGCGGCGTCGTTGGTTGTGAACGAAAAGTCGGCGTTGTCCGCGAGCGAAAATTTGAAATAGATGCAAATAAAGAAAATAAAAATCTTCGGATGCAAGATGTCTGCGCGGGAAGCAGATGTTATACCACAGAGCCAACCCGTGCTCGAAATTGTTTCGAAAAAAATTATATGAATGCCATGTAGTGCCAGGAGTGATCTATCTATCTATCTATCTATCTATCTATCTATCTATCTATCTATCTATCTATCTATCTATCTATCTATCTATCTATCTATCTATCTATCTATCTATCTATCTATCTATCTATCTATCTATCTATCTATCTATCCGCCATGTCCGGGGTGCTCTCGTCATTGCCTGCTTAACTTGTAGACCAAAATTCGCATGGGAGGGTAAGAGGGTTTGATGAATATGACTATATCGTCATGACATGAATAACATGAAAATCCTGTCACATACGTCGTCAAATCATTTCCTCCAGACACATGTGGCACATATCCGTTTACCACGGGCCGTGGTATACGGCTACACGCCACAGGTGATTGGCAGTTTACATCTACCCAGGAACGGCGAGAACAGACATTGGTAATTTAAATGCGAGAGCGTTAAGAGAAACCGGACATCTGTAGCGTTGACCCGACGAATGCAAAGAATGAAAATTGGGATCCCAGCAGGAATCTGACCCAAGCTTTTTGCGTGGCAGTCGGGTATTCTACCGCAGAGCTACGCCAGGTCCAGAAACTGCTTTGGGAAAACACCCTATGCAGGCGTAATGTCGGTGCAACGTCAGTTGTGGTTGTGGTGCTATCTACTTTTACAACAAAGCAATAAACACTACATATGTACTCCTACGATAAAAGCGTCATGTGAGGTTAACGTCAATTATGGTTCCAGTGTTGGCTCTGCTATTATAGCAGTCTAATAAAAATTACATTTGTATTCCTATGATTCAGCAAGCTCTCTTCAAGCATTGCTCGATCCCGGATGAATTAGCTAACGAAAGTAACGTATAATATTCACATCATCGCACCGTAAAGTGCACTTCGTTTCGATAATACCAACGTTTGTGCTTTAACGCGAGTGCTGACGTTATGTCAGACCATAAGTTACCCTTTAAACGCCAGTGTTGTCGACGTGCCTGGTAAGCCCACGATGTGCACACAACTTACAAAAACACGTCGGTTCACTTCGCAACGCTTGGCTCAAAGCCAAAAAAAAAAAAAAACGCAGCATAAAACTAACTACTCGCCGACTGCTTCGCCTGATACCGATTCCCACAAGGCGTGGGATCTGCCGACTTTTTTTATCCCCCTTGCCCTCAGTGCAGGCTGGCATACCAGACGTGTGTCTGTTTGATCTCCGTGCTTTTCGTTTCGCTCGTCTCCCTTTCCCTCTTGCACGGACCGCGTTGGGTGAATATCCTGAAATTTCACAAGGATGGGCTGAGTTGTTTCCACTAGGTTATGTTGAGTAGAGTGGAGTCTTGCAACATACACATGCCTCCTCCTGACGTGTAAGTTTATGCCGGTATGTTTTTGTCCTCATCATGGATGAGTGGATCCTACGAGCTTCACATTTATAACGGGGCGGTGAACTGTGCGGCAGCAAGGTAAAATAATAATATAATAATAATAATAATAATAATAATAATAATAATAATAATAATAATAATATAATAATAATAACAATAATACTTTATTGTACACATCCATAAAAAGTACAAAGAAACGGGCCTGTCGAAGTCTCCGAAGACTTGTGTGACTAGGCCCGGCAGAGCCGGTTACAGCGATGTGGTTACAAGGCCACAAAATAACTTTTTTGTTTTTGTTTTTGCCAACGAACAGACGGATAATAGACACCAGTGCTTGTTTACTGGCAGTAAATAAAAATGGAACAAAGAGGGGACAAGAGCATATATAACATAGAGGTAGACCATACCAAACGTAGTTTCACAGCTCAGAGAATAATTTTTCAACTGCTTTTTTGACGTAGCTGAAAAAAACTCTTCCGGTAGTTCATTGAAGATTTTTCAAAAAAATTACTGAGGTAAACAAGGCATCATGCCAAATAATAATAATAATAATAATAATAATAATAATAATAATAATAATAATAATAATAATAATATAATATATTATTATTATTATTATTATTATTATTATTATCATTATTATTATTATTAATATTATTATTTTGCATGATGCCTTGTTTACCTCAGTAAGTTTTTCATAGAAAAAAAAACAAAAATGAATATCCCAATATTCTCTTCTATCGTGTACCTCTTTACCTTTCCAGTGCTTTCCCTAAAGCCCACTGTTTCAAGTAGGTTAGTATTCCAAATATACAGCAGGGATATATTCACATTCAATTAAAGCATGCTCTGTAGTTTCCTTAGCTTTGCCACAGCAAGTGCTTTCGTCGTCTTCATTACTGAATCTACTTCTATAAGCACGCTTGCGAAGGCAGCACGACCTCTCTTGAATAATTGTGCAAAACTTTAATATCGGTACTGGGAGTGATGGGTTCAACGACTCCACCAGATGGCCCTCAGTCGGTGCTGAAGGCGATATCTTGGGCTCTTGCTATGACCCGGAATTGTACGTCCGGAGCAGAGCTGGACATCAGGGTCTCCCACATTTGCGAGCCTACAAGCTTCTAGTTCCTTGGGTGCAGTGTCCGCCGGGCAGTCTCAAAAGATGTGTTCTCCTGTGGCTCTCTGTCCACGTTTTGAGCAATGTGGTTTGAATTCGTCTGGGATGATATGGTGCATTCTGAGCGAATTTGGGAGAGTATTAGTTTGGAGTTGTCTCCTTCTATCTTCTTCTTCAGAAGAATGCTTGCTGAATGTGCTTACCCCCATTCTTATTCTTACATTCTTAACTAGAAGAAAAAGTATGGGGTAGAGCTCATTCGGCAGGCATTCTCAAAATAATGAATGGTAGCTTACCACTATCCCTCAATAGGAAGGTATATAACAGCTGTATCTTACCGGTACTTACCTAAGGAGCAGAAACTTGGAGGCTTACAAAGAGGGTTCAACTTATATTCAGGACGACGCAGCGAGCAATGGAAAGGAAAATGATTAGGTGTAACTTTAAGGGACAAGAAGAGAAAAGAGTGGGTCAGGGAACAAACGGGGGTTAAGGATATCATAGTTGAAATCAAGAAGAAGAAATGGGCAGGGTCAGGCCATGCAGGAAGAAGTCAATATAACCGCTGATAATTAAGAGTAACTGACTGGATTCCAAGAGAAGGCAAACGTGCGAGGGGGAGACACAAAGTTATGTGAGCAGATGAGATTAAGAAGTTTGCGGGTATAACGTGGCCGCAGCAAGCACATGACCGGGTTGATTGGCGGAACATGGGAGAGGCCTTTGCCCTGCAGTGGGCGCAGTCAGGCTGACGACTATGATGACGACCCTCTTCAGCTTTGGTGAGGCTTTTGTGAGGTGGTGGTAGCATTTGCCTAGCTATAGCTTTGACTGTTGATTGATTTCCTGCTATCTCATGAGACCTTTCTCTGTGCTTTTCATCATCCATTCTTCATACCGTTGAGTAGAATAGCTAGATCAAAGAAATACGAGGGAATGCAGGATGCGGCGAATGTTGATGCGGCGGCATACCTGGTAATATCAACGCCTTCGCCATAGCTATTTGCACAGAAACCTCGCTTGAAACAGTAGCGTCTAGAGTTACAGTAACTCTCGTATCGTCATGCTTTGCGCGCTTCGAGTGATCAGGAAATGAATCGACGGTTCAGCGCACCATTTTGTGAATTTCGCACCAAAATTCGTTGCCTCTACGTCAGTGTGACGTAACGGATATCAGAACACTTTTTTAGATGCGAAGTATCTCTTGCTCGGGGGGGTATGTAAGGTGGCGTGGTAATCCGCAAGCAGCGTTGTCCGCACGCACACTACGCATGCGCGACTCTCCTCCTTCCCTCTCTCCAACAGCTGCGCGTTCCTCTCTCCACTTCTCTACCAGCACCTGCTTGCGCTTATCCTGCGTTCTCGCTTCTGCTCTCACGGCGCATACGCTACTCTCCTCCTCTTGTCTCCTCTCCTTCAAATAGTAGAACGCTGCGCGCGTTCAGTCCAGCGCTTGCCTCGGTTGGCTCCTCTGAAATGCGGGCTCGACATGCCGAATTCTCTCCTGCGCAGCGCCGCGATGAGGGCCAGCGCATGCGCGTCCCCTCGCCCTCTCTCTCCTTTTCCTACGCTGCCTCTCTCTCGCGCGCCTGTCGGCGTTCCCCGCACGCCCTGTGAGAATTAACGGACAGGCTAGAGGGAAGACACGACGCGCGTAGTGTTCCTCTTCGCGTTCCACGACGCGAGGTCGGTAGCATGCCCAGCGAACGCCAACGGAACGCGATCGTGCAAGTGCTCCGGCTTCGCATCGGCTCATGGTCCCCTTTAGCGGGAGATGGCGTAATTTTTTTGTATTTGTACAACAGCGGCGCAGTAATGTTCGTGTAACTTGCTAGGTTAAGCCGTTTTGTGTACAATGTTGTCCACACTTTACCAATAATTAATCAGTCAGACCCCACATGATGTCTTTTATATATCAATGACGTCGCGTGACGCAGAATAGGCTTGCCAAGCTTTTCTCATGGTGCAAGAGTGTTTTGGGGAGTATTTAGGGACAGCAAATTTCTATTATAGTATCAGATATTTTTCTCTTTAGCCAGGGTGCGGAGAAACTGGGGAAGAGATAGAGAAGACGACAACCAAGTTCTCGTCTACAAACCACCATGCCTCTCTGTATCATTTCTTTTTGACATGCCGAAGGTTCACAAATAAAATAAAACATCACTAGAAGAACCCCTCCGAAAGATGGGCATAAATTTGTCACTTCCCGTAGTTCTTGCCTTTGGTGCTACCATGCTGGTTTTTAGCCACAGGAGCGTTTGTGATGCTGCATGTGATTTCCTTCACGAGACAAAAAGAATTGAATGTCAAGGTAACCTAATCTCAGTTTCTTTTCGATCACATTGAATTACTACTATTTCCGTTTTCCTTATTTATATCATTGAGTTTTTTTTGTAAACTGTTTATTTCTCAACTTATTTAGAATATGAATCAATTTAATTTCTAAAACAATGTACCGCCTGTTTCATGGCCGATCCTCGGCAGTGGGTTGTGCCGCGGTACTGAAAATAACCAACCAACGAAACTCCAGTCCAGAAAATTCATTCTCTCTCTGCCTCTCGTCACTGTCATCTTTACGACACTTAATGTAAATTTTGGCTTAGTGATTGGCGTCTTGGTTATCCGGCACCAGAGCACTTAATTTTAAAGACATGAGGAGAAAAGGACCAACACTTCTAGAGCAGAAAATAAAAAAATAATAACTTCAATGTTTTCATGTTCAAACTTTGTCCTTTCATTTCACTCATCCGCACACGTGCTCTGTCTCGAAGATCTAGTGGACCACCGACGTACGATCGATGGATATTTAGTTGCCGTCTCGTCGGCAGGCTTTCCTGGACAGCACGTATGCACGTTCGGCTGCTTTACACGCAGTTGATGTCACGCAGAGAAACCAACTTCTTGGAACCACCCTTTTGCTCATGTTCCGTATTCCGGCGTATTCATGGGCGTGCGCAAACAAGGGGCAGGGGGGGCAGTGGGGGAGTCCTTCCCTTTTATCACTGAAGGGCGGCGCCAAGTCTGCCCCGTACTTTCACTCAATCGGACCTGCACCATCATTGCTTAAACTAGCGGGTTATGGTCATGTTAGTTATGATGGTTATGATCATGGTGCACCAATTTGCCCAATCTGCGGTGCTGGTCATGCAGGTTTTTGAGTTGATTGGCGGCCGAGAACCCCCTCATGTTGCTTTCTAAGGACTAATGAAAAATCCTCGAACATGGAGTGTTGCTGGAGCCAACGTTAGTACAAGTGGTCGTGTCTTCTACACGGCACTGTTGCTGCCTTGAAGAAGAAAATACCACTTGTCGTAACGTTAGCTCCAGTAGCACGCCCTGTTCAAGAGTTCTTTCTTCATCTCTTCAAGCCTCCATGCGTCTTATCCTGATTTCTAAGAACTATCAACTTCCCACCGTTACCCCCGCAAAGACGGGAACCAAAGGCAGGCGGCTGTGTGAAGCACGTCATTGCTTGATTTTCGTTTTTGCACTCATTACGCGGCTTGTTTTCTTTATGACTCGACCAGTAAAGGGCGTCCTCCCCCCTCCGCCATTGGGAAACCCTGCGCACGCCTATGACCGTACGCACTCATTCTGCTGCGGGCACGCCGGCCCAAGCGACTCCATCGTCGTCGTCAGCAGCGTCCCCCGAAACGAAGGGAATCCTGTCGCAGTTGTAGCGGCATCCGAAGCGAGTCCACGGGTTGTCCGAGGCGTTGGCGAGTCTCACCGTGCTTCTAAATTCGTTCTCCTTGAGAACGCTCGCCAGACGGTCCGGCTTGTTTGTGATTATGGCGTCCACGCCTCGCCTGCGAAACATAAGAACGAAACGAAAGAAAAAAAAAAAAACAGTTTGTCAGTATGTTACACGCGAACAGTTGGACGCGAAAGCGTGCTTCATACTTTGGTAATACATTAGGTTATACAATCGAAGACCGTGCAGGCTTCTTGCAGGACATACCGAGCCGCAGTGGGAGAGTGACAAATTAAATTGCTTCGATATTCTCGCTCTATTGCATTGTCCACGTCCGAAGTTTTCTGCACTTATTGTGGATTTACACTGCCTCCGGGATCGGCCCACCTTTGACCGAGCGGCGATGTCAACTGATGACGTCGCAGGACAATGTCGTCATATGACATCACAAATTTTGGAGGTCAGTTAAGTCATGACGACATCATGACATCACGTCATGGTGACGACGCATGATGACGTTCGGGCATGACATCATTAGTGCTGTGGATCTTGTCGGTTCTAGTACCGCTTCGCTTGCCTGCGGTGTTTCGAGGCACTTACAGGGCCCCTAAACAACCTCTGAAAATACAAGGAACGAACGTGTTATGCTCTCTCGGTGTTCCCCCTCTTCTCTAACAATCAATGACGCCAGCAGTCTGTTCACGTGACGTCATGAGGAAATAAGCTCTAGGTTGGTCCATATACGAGGAATATCAGTTGTGAATTGCCACCTACCCTGCTTTTCCATTCATTCGCACGCCCGTTCTGCCTTGTATCGCATGGCCATCGTACGCGATCAACTGATTTCAGTTTGTTTTCTGAGTTTTCTACTGCGCAAGCGGAGATAACAGCGTGTAACCGAAAAGCACGAAATCCTGATAGGCTCAACGCTTAGTGCTGACAATGTCCACGCGTTTTACGATAAAATAAGTAACGACGAGGAGACAGCGCCTGTAGGAAGGGGAGTGGAGGCGAGAAAGAAACCACTCTCTCGTCTTTGAACTCTGAATGGTTTAGGGCTTCTTAAGGCTTTCGCCTTAATGTCTAGCTTCTGAGCGCCCCCGCTTGGATTCAAGAGTTCAGATTCCTTGCGCGGCGAAATGGCGACGGCAGGCTACAAGAGGTCAACCTAAGACGTCGAACATATCGCATTCGCGATTTGAATACGCACCTCAGCGCCAGTCGGAGATGCTTCTGCATATCGACGGTCCACTGATACGCTTTCTCGATGAAGTTGGACGGTTCTCCGGCGTCGCGGTTCTCGACGATGCTGTTGATCCTCCACGCCGTCCTCGCGTAGGAAATGCAGTTGGTGGCGCCGTCCCCTTGCCACCGGTGACCGTGAATGCCGAGTTCCCGGTACAGGTTCTCGATGGGGTCCAGCTCACCGTTACCGCTCACATCGAAGCCTGTGCGTTACGGGGTCAATGGGCGGGTTAACTGTGTATTTTTATTTTCAATGCTGCCAGTCTCTGTATCGAGACCGTAGCAGCTGGGCATAACGTTACAAAGTGAGCGTACGTACAACATGAAACAGCTTATATCAGAGAACAAGTAGACATGAAATGCAAAAAGAAGGCACGCAGTACAGCATACAAGGCAATGTACCATTACAGAGGGGCGTGGGATCGCATAGGTTGTGCATAAGGAAAGTAGCAGAACAAGTATTAGCTAGACTACGAAGGCAAAAAAAAAAAAAAGAACACAGCAACAACTAATAGATCAAGTGCATATAAACGACGAGGAGTACAACTCAACAGAAATAGATGCGAAGGAAACAGACAAAAAATTCTATAGGCTCAGGGCTGCTGGAAACAAGTGAATTGAAACAATGTTTAATTTGACATAAAGCAACGCCTACTTTGTGAGAGAATTATCAATGTGGGCTGAAAAGGGAAGTAGGAGTGTCACATAGAAGCTCGCGACTTGTAGTGAAAGAAAAACAAAACAAAATTTGGCGGTGCATTTCTTTAAAGCAGACGCTGCAACCTTTTTTGGTCAGAAAATGCCGCCGATCGGTCGTTCAGCCTCCTGCGAAATGTGAGACAAACGTTGCAGCGCAGCACGTGGCATGGAGTTCAAAATGAGCTAGAAATCTCGCTCTTCTCTGAGCAAATGATGCCGTATATCCGGAAAGCCAGGGGCCAAAGGCAGGCCACTGTGGGAAGCGCCGCATCGCTTCATATCCATTTTTTTAAAAATCCATTGGGAAACATGTTGGCTTTTGGTCTCTACCAACGGGGTGAGGGGCGGCGCTCGATGAAACTTTGCTCCCCCACACCCCTAATGGGGAATCCTACGCACGCTTATAGTGTGGGGTAATAATACCTTCTTGGTGTAATTCCTCCTCAGTCACTTTTTTTGCATTCGTCGTTATCACTGTTGGAGAGCGCTGTGCCATCTGCAAGTCTTAGGCTGCTAAGGTATGCATTAAGTCTGATTACCTATTTTGGCCATCATTTCGGGCATTTCACGACGTATGGTTTGGGTCGCTCCCAGGAGAAGTTCTTTGTCGTCGACACTGGCTACGGACAGCAGAACGTTCAAAGCCTTGTGGACCGGGACTGCAGAAAAAGAGCAGGTGGTCGAAAAGGACATCGCCATAAAGTGAGCGAGCGACACCCACCACGCGTCAATGCAAATTATTGCTCACATACCTTCTTCCCCCTTTGTATTGGAACGGCAGCACGTGGTCGCCTTGTCGTGACTGGAAATTAATTGCAAAATGTGCATCTTTCACGCCGAAACGGATATACCGTCCTCCACCGATATACAAGCCTTCTCTGACTTGGCTGTCGCTAACTTTTCAAGGCTAGATAAAACTCCCAATGGGCTAGCTGCCCTCAAATCTACAGCTCCAACATAGGCCTCAGTTCTTGGCTTGTCTACGTGAGGCTTAGGGTCATTACGCCGCACAAAAATGTGATAAACATTCCTCTGAAATTGCATGCAGAAGCGAAACAAACGATCTCTATAGCGTGATTCAGCATGTTCAGACCAAGCATAATCTATTTATCGATGTATCTACCGATATATATATATATATATATATATATATATATATATATATATATATATATATATATATATATATATATTATATATATATATATATATATTAATATATATATATATATATATATATATATATATATATATATATATATATATTTCGCCTCCGTCTGGTAAAATGAAGGGATAAAAAAAAATTAATTCATTCAATCCATCGCTCAAATACCTGGCTTCGTATGCGCAAGTCAGCAGTTTCCTGAGTTTGCTGCTAGAAAACTGCGCATATTGTTGATTCTGTCACCGCGATTTGTCCTGCTCTCTGATATGCATACCGAAAAATTTGGCGCGTTTCAAATTGATGCCTCTCGTTTCAGTCTCTTCTTTTTTCCTAGCGCAAATAAAATGCGGAATGGTTTGCCGGACACACTTGTAGATAGTTATGGTTGTGCCGATATTAAAGATGCGCTACACACCTATATATTTTTATAACAGTGTACAGCAAATTTTGGTACGAATGTCGCCTTGTTTTTCAGTGTAGAAAATTCATTGTTTCTTATATTTCGTTGTTGTTTACCAACAGTGTAAGTGAACCCGTATGTTACTTGGAATGTTATTGTGTGGTCGTTATGAATGAATACAATGTACAATATGCCCTCTGTAATGACTCCATGACTGGGGTCGACAGTATTGAAAATAAATAAATAAATAAAAATATATGTATAATAGGGGGAAAAGGAAAAAAGGCAAAGGCGAACCTTGCATGCATGAGAAATTGCACTGTTCAGGTAGTTACATAAAATCCAACATATTTCAAGATTAAAGCCAATTAATAGGTCAAACACCATTTCAGTTGAGACACATCCTGACATAGCAAAATTGACGCCGAGCGCTGTACTCAACTCACACGTGCATATAATGCAGCAATTATGAGACTAGCACGACTTTCTATCCCAATGGATGTGCTGTTAAATATGTTCGCGTTCCAGATGACAGCTTTCTGAAAAGCTCCCTCTGGCAATTCTGGGTGATATTAAATGCAACGTCAACTTCGTAACAAATGTTGAAGTGTCAGGTGCGTCGATAGTGAGGGTTATAGTGTTATAACTTTCGCTAGACAGAGAGAGAGAGAGAGAGTGGGGGGAAGGTTTATTGTGGCAGAAAAGCTGAGAGGTCGGCCTGAATCATTCTTCTGGCCTGCTACTCAGTCTGAGGAAAGGGGAAGGGGTGGGAAAGAGAGAAGGTGTTGATGATGATGATGAGGAAGGTTGCGATGAAGCAAAACCTTGAATGTCCAGAAACAATTTACAGTCTCTTGTCGATTTCTGTCTCGCGCAAAAACTTGTTCAGCGCTTTCAGAATATCGCGCTGATGTTCGCTAGACAGATATACAGATATATGATTTCACAGCTGCGCAGTTTCAGTATACACATTTCGTTATTAATAAGAACGCTTCTGTCTTTTATGCATGTTTACATCAAAAGGGTCCCCTCTTCATTTTTCCACGTCGCAGTTCAAGCAAACTGCGCTTGCACCCGCTGTTTGCAGGGATGACTACGCCGTCATTGGTTTGGCAAGCTGCAACGCACGAAAGCTGGCTTTACAAACATGAAAATGGACTATCGTGTTGCAGTGTTGATTAGCGAATGTTCATAATTGATTACCTGGACACGGTGAAGTCTCATCCAGATAACTGTTACCTCTTCAAAGAAAGCAGCCATATATATAAAGAAAAAAAAACGAAAGAAAGGCAACGCGTTACAAAGTGTGAACCAAGCTTTACCAATGCTTGGTTCAGACCACGGTGTTAGAACCTATTCTAACACCGTGGTTCAGACTTAATGCGTTACCAAGTGTGCAGCAAATTTTTTGCTTTAGGTGTTACATAGGGTGTAGCAAGGTGCAGAACGTTTCTTACCTCCGAGCCAAAGGTGTTTCTGCAGCTTTTTCGCGATGTCGACGCCCGCATCGTACTTCTTCTCTGGATACAGGGAGTAAGTCTTGAGATCCAAGAAGAGGAAGACGAGGCGCTTTTCGTATACGCCCCCGGCTGAAAAAAAAAAAAGCTATAATGTTACTGAACATTTGTTTTTGTTATACCTGCAGTTCTTGCTTCAGTAACAGGCGCAAAGCCACGAGGGAGATATGTCACAATGTATAGTTAACAAAGATTTTACGCAGACAAAGGGCAGGGCAGTTAGCTTGAAGCTTCCCGCAAAGAAGTGACAGAAGGACGATGAAAACGTACCTCGCATTTGTCTGTTCCAGCGCTGGAAATTTTTTTAATTGAATCAGCACGCTTTTGTTGCCAAATTCATGAATCCTTCGTTATGAATTTATTTTGATTATTCCAAGATTTCTCGGTAGTGAAATTCTTTGAACTTATCCCTTTCTTGCGCAATTTCCCGTGGTAGATGTGAGGTATACTGTTGCTGGATATTATCATTATCGTAATCATCATCGTCAATTCGAGGTAATGATTGCCATGTTACGTTGCGTCTGACCCCACTAAGCGTACATCTACACACGGCTGTCCTAGCGATATCTCCCTGCGCCAAGTGTGCCAGCAAGCGCAAGTTATAGACTATTATTCTTTACTGTATCGCCGGTATATACGAGAGTATTACAAAGAAACACAAAGATACGTATTGCAAAGAAACAGAAAATCTTCTTAAGCGTCGCTCGATAAACTTGGGTTGTAACGGTAAAACAGTAACAGTGAAAAGTAACCGCAAAAGGTGTCTACAGCCCATACAAGATTAGGAAAACGGCAATACCCTGTAGATGCCTCTTCTCGTGCAAGCTTCAACCCTTACGAGGTATGTTGAAAGAACAGGGCTTTCATTGATAGGCTCGGAAGATTTTTTTGCCCATAGCTACGTGCTCGATTGCATTGGTGCCCCTAACCAAGCAACGAAGTGTGTACGGTTATATTGCCTCATTTTCTTATTATTCTTATGCATATGAGCTTCCTTCGTGGTAAACATTGCAAACCGCATTCAGTAATGCTAATTAAAGTATAAATCTCATAAGTCTGACCGGCTAATTGTACAATATACACGTAGTTGCGCATGCAAATGATTTATAATTTACTTTGTTCCTGTTAATACTGCGACTACCTTTACTATATTAACTAAAGTTCAGCGACCCAATTGTTGGCCTGTCTCCTACTGTCGGAACGTGACATGCGGTATAGGACACCTTGTCACTCAGATTCCTTTCATGCCGTTTGCAATTTCATTCGAAATAGAGAAGTATGATTTCATTAGGTGTACTGCTGTTGATTTACTTTAAAAACCTTACAGGCCCAACAGTGGTCATTGTGTAAGGCAGGAGGGGCACAATACTGTGTCTATATCAAGAATGTGAAGTTGTCCACAGCTGCCTGTGAAGTATTCAGTCACATAATTTCTAGCGAAAAAATCAGTTCAATATTTACAGGGTGAAAAACAAGATTAAAATGAGCATACATATGCGTACAAGGTGCGCACGAATTTAATAGCAATGATTACAAACCACTTCGCACAATCAAGTGCCTTGCTAAAGTTACATAACTTATATATTCATTCTTTTTTCCATTAACTGTTGTCATATTTTACTTTTACTGCATCTTTGATCTGGTTCCAACACTCGTTTCTTTTCCTTTCGCAACCACGTTGTGGTATTAAAGATTAATCCTCATTCTAATCCTAAAAAAATTAAACTTACCTGCTTCTTGGCGAATGCCCCGTAAAGGGTACGAGCCGTTGATTTGTAACAAGAACGCGAGCAAGAACAAGATGTGTCATATACACATGCCGTGTACCTGCAAATACTCGCTGTAAATATATTTGCCCTCTTTCATTTCCAGTTATACTAGGATGTTATACTTCATCGTAGACGTAGGCGTAAGGACACTAACGTAAGTGAAGGTGAACGGACAACCTGTGTACATGTGGACACGCCTAACTTCTTTTGCTTTGATGAATCACGACAACCTAGTTGGGCTTGCTCACCTTCTAAGGATGTTACCGGGCGCCACGATGGTGAAATTTTATCCGGAGTCACAGAGTATACGGCGTGCCTCATTATCATAGCGAAGTTTTGTCGTGTAGCATTATTAACAGGTAACGCTAACTACGATAACGACATGGCAGTTTTTTTATAGCACAGGGAAGAAATTCAAAGGTGGTTCACTTATTCTCAACTGCAGTGTATTGAAAGAAGACTAAATGAAAAAGTCACAGTTTCGCCGCAAGGGCGAAGCAATGAATACGATAGCAAGAAATTAATGCTATACGAAGTGAGGCTCGCCAATGGATACTCTCAGTTTGAACAGCGCTCCTGTTGCAAAAGGCGGCCGAAGCAGCGAAGGAAACTAGCGTGCTTCAAGTGTCGAGCTGTGACACTTGATAGTTCGCGCTCATCTTCTGTTTGTTCGTTTAGCGGCGTCCCTTCAGCTTGAGTGACATTCGTACGCGCCGTAACATGAGCGCGGACATCACGGTGAAAGCTTGAAACATTCCTCTTCCCCTCACCACGAGAAAACCGCGCGAGCAGACAGCGGAAGGGCAAGGTTCTCCCATGCCCAAATATAAGAAGCGAGCGAGCTCGCCGACGACTTTTAAATGCACCCGTCGGGCTCCTAGCGCCATCTCGCTGGTAATGAAGAAACGCTTATTATCGCCGGCCGTCTCTGAGTCCGTCCAGCGGTAAAGGGTGTGTATATAACGCTCGCCGTTAGCTACGTGGAGAATCTGCGTTTCGTGGCGTAGTGGATAGCGCCACTCGCTACGCAGCAAGAGGTCCCTGGTTCGATTCCCCGCTTCGGAAGTATTTTTCTGAATTATTTTTCGTTGGGGCTTTTATATATATATATATACATACTTATACATATACGGTGCATGACGGCGGCGACGGCGACGGCAAAATCCAGCCGAGACTGTCCATATAATTGCTATCGCAATAAAAGTCGCAGTTTCGCCGCAAGAGTGAAGCAATGAATGCGATAGCAAGAAATTAATGCTATACGAAGTGAGGCTCGCCAATGGATACTCTCAGTTTGAACAGCGCTCCTGCTGCAAAGGCGGCCGAAGCAGCGAAGGAAACTAGCGTGCTTCAAGTGTCGAACTGTGACACTTGATAGTTCGCGCTCATCTTCTGTTTGTTCGTTTAGCGGCGTCCCTTGAGCTCGAGTGACTTTCGTACGCTCCGTAACATGAGCGCGGGCATCACGGTGAAAGCGTGAAACATCCCTCGTCCCCTCACGACGAGAAAACCGCGCGAGCAGACAGCGGAAGGGCAAGGTTCTCCCTGTGCAAATATAAGAAGAGGCGAGCGAGCTCGCCGACGACTTTTGAATGCGCCCGTCGCGCTCCTAGCGCCATCTCGCTGGTAATGAAGAAACGATTACAAGCGCCTGCCGTCTCTGAGTCCGTCCAGCGGTAAAGGGTGTGTATATAACGCCGCCGTTAGCTTCGTGGAGGATCTGTGTTTCGTGGCGTAGTGGTTAGCGCCACTCGCTGCGGAGCAAGAGGTCCCTGGTTCGATTCCGCGCTTCGGAAGCATTTTTGTGAATTATTTTTCTTTGGGGCTTTTATATATATATACATATACATACTTATACATATAGGGTGCATGACGGCGGCGACGGCGACGGCAAAATTCAGCCGAGACTGTCCATATAATTGCTATCGCAATAAAATATTTTATAAAGCATAAACCATATGCCTACGAAAGGTTTGTGAAAGGCTTGTGAGAGGTGTTTTACGACAGGTTTCTATTTCGTGTTTTCTTTCAATAAATTCAGTTTAATTTAGTGCACCGCCATGTTGTCTCCCAATTCTTTCTCTGTGCATGGATGCTATTCTGGACATTGCCAAAATTAAGTCATGTTGCGAATTCCGCCATTGGTCAAGTCTGATTGGCCCGAAGGGCTGCTACGGCCCCTCCGATTGGCTTAAAATGCCGCCATTACGAAATTTGACAAGATGGCGGAATTTGACAGTGTCCAGCATAGCAAACCATGTCTAACCTGGATCGTACTGCGTGTACGCGTACTTGGCGCTATTTATCAACAATTTTATCGTACCAACTTGCCTAGAAGTTCCCTCTTTTACAGCTGAGCTGTTAAGCTTTTCGTTTGTCATCATGGATCGTACAGAAAGCTATCGTCATCATGCGGACGGGCGCTCTGCCTAGCTATGGCAGAGAAAGAGAAAGGGAAGCGAGGGTGAGGAGGAGTGATGTGAAGGTGTGGAGGGAAAGGAAGAGGAGCAGAGTAAAGCATAGCATAGCCTTGTAAACTGTATATTATAACAAGGGATGGGAAATGGAAGTCAGGGTGAGGAGGTGTGCAAGGACGGAGGAGAGGTGAAGCATAGCATAGCCATGTATAGTATAGTCTAGTATACAGCACTGGGTGGGAAAGGGAAGTGAGGGAAAGGAGGAGGGGAGAGGATGAAGCACAGCATAGTATTGTACAGTATAGTATAGCTAGGGTTGGGAAAGGGTAGTGAGAGTGAGGAGGATGTTTAGAGAAGGGGAGCGCCACCAACTCCGCTGTTTCCTCATTCTTCGAACCACCAGTGCGTAGCTTTTTATAAGAGGACGTTACCCGTGGTTCGCCGGAGGTACCGCAGAAGCGTGGGCACTTCTTCGTAGCGCTGGCACCTCCTGAAGCAGTCGCACGGCGCACCGTGGTAGAACCAGGCTGCGGATCCCTCTTTGTCGAATGCGACGTCAGACTCGATGGCGTTCGCTCCAAGCTCCATGCCTTCGTCCACTTGCCAGATGGCATTCGTCATGTGGTAGACGTTGTAGATGGGCCTCCGATGGAAGCCACACGCCTCGATGTGAAAAGAAAAACCAAAATTCGGAGTAATCGTCGTAGCGCTAAGCATTGCGCGAATCGTTCCATCAAGAGATGCAGCAATGCGTTCCTATACAGGTGGCAAGATACTGTAGCGAAGTCGTTCTGCCCTTTCTCCCGCTCTTTTACTCAGTCCATCCCTTCCTGAGGCGCGTGACATGTTTAATGACGGTATAGACTTGCACTTTAAAGGGCGCCTAAACCACTTCCGATAATTTTTTAACATTTCTAGTAAACGTGCGCATCGAGCTTAGAAAAGTTCATTTTAGCATTGTAGAACATGTCTAGAACGAACTGAAGCCGCGAGTAGGCCAACGCTATGGTATGTGGCCGCCCCCCTCCCCTAAGATATAAGAAGGGAAAGGGCCACCCCTGCAGCCACACATTGCAGCAACCTCCTCTGGAGGTTGCTGCAAATGTGTGGCTTCATGCAAGTTTGCGACAGCTTCGGAGGTTGTCGCCAACCGTATTATTTGCGTCCTAATTGCACATGTATTGCTACAGAAGAACAAATAATTAGCGATAGTTACCTAACGTCATTCTTTGGAATCCGTTCAAAGGGACACTGAACAAAAATAGTTAAAAATGACGAAAACATCGAAACACCTTTCGGAAGACGCGACAGTTCGGATAAAGAGTTTATTGCACATATTTTTGAACGGTTGGCTGTATTTCTGGAGGATTGTCAGCGCGCGGCGGCTGTGCGCCAGCTTGAGTGGGGCTGCGCATCGACGGCCGTGACGTCAAATGTCCCCGTGGCGGATTCAGGGTGCACGTTTTCCTGTCCTGCTGCTTTTCTCTCTCCACCTCTCCTTTACGTCCCACTCTCACCCTTCCTCAAAGGTGCTGAGACGTGACCCAGGCTCTACCCCACCCGAGAGCATTGTTCGCTGCCGGTCGTAGTGGTTCTGGGAACCGTAGTGGGTGCGGAGCGGGTTCAGGATCGCGTGCGACGGCTGGCAGCCTCTAGTTCACGGAGCGGCCGCTAGACGCGTCAGTTTGTGAAAAACGCATTACGTTCATTATTTCCAGCTAGTTTCTGCCTGAATAGCAGGGCGTGTCTATCGATTTCAGCACCCAATCTTTTAATTTGAAAATCTCAGCGGCTAAAATTTTGTCCAGCATCCCTTCAACGAGTAAATGAAAATGTCATTTATCCGCATAAAAACTAGCCTCTATGACGTAAGAGGTTTTTAGCTTGTACATATACCTTTTAACGTTACCGTGTTACCGGAAGACCGGATTACGTTTACCGTGTTACCGGAAAGCATGTTTTAGCAAGGTGTTAGCTCCCCATACGTAAATGCTTACCTACGTACGTAAACGCATACATTTACGCAAACCGCTTACTGATGACGGCAAGTACACTTAAACACTGTTTGTGTTCTGTAAAAATTCGATCAGTGCTGCAGCAAAATCCTAATAGAGGTTTTTAGCGTGTACGGTATTCCGGTATACGCAGAGGGGTGCAAAAAAAGCGGGTCACCGGACGATGGTATTGACATCCTGGTGCGTTTCGCGTAACAACATCCATAGACACGTTTGTTTTCGCCTAGTGTTTTGAGGGGAAAAAAAGATTAAAAAAGCAACTTATTTGTAATTACGCCGCTGCAACGACTTTACGCCAGAAGAAGAAAGCAGCATGTTTCTGCACTAACAAGATTGTGTTTGCTTGGCTCATCCCTGCCCCGCCAGATGGCACCACCTATCCAGCCGCTCGGGGACTTGACTTTAGGCCTCTCACGTTTACGGCTTCGGTGTTCTAGGTCAGTCTACCATCGGTAATCCGGCTGAAACGACGTGGTCGTAATTGGCGCTCGCACTTGAGCTTATTTTGACTCGACAGCTGGAGCGGCGGACATCGCGTGTAGTCACGAACGAAGGTGAATTCGCGGGATATGGCCGAAAACATCAAACGTATCCGGCGAGTAGTTTACGTTCCGTGAAAGCAAGTCTACTTCCGTAAAATTGGGCGCATGCGCAGATTCCATCCGGTACTCTGGTGACACGATAACGTGAAAAGTGTGCGGACAAGCTAAAAACCTCTATAAACTTACGTTTTCGTCGAATAAAACTTACGAGGTGAGGAGTCGTCAGAAGGGCAACCAGGATGCCCAAGAGCCGCGCATGCATGGTCCGTAGGGTCACTCCTGTCACTCTCAGCCGGGACGTCAGTCTGCGAAGTTGGTACGTCACCGACGTTGATGTAGAGTCAGTCCCTCCAAGAATCCCTCACGGCTCCTCCTCAATGCTCAACTTGGAGCCGGAAGCACAACGGCGAGCTGTCCAGCTGGCTGCAGAAGCCGCCAGAGCCCAAGGGCTACTGGTCCCCAAACCGCTGGACTCAACAGTCACATCTCTCTCTCTCTCCCTTTAAGAATGGCCAGTGCAGTACGTCAGAAAAAACGTGCCTGGTAGCTGTACTAAATCGCTCGGTGTATATCAAAGGAGTGATGAGCGACCGCTTTTCGAGACTTCGCGCGTACAGCCCGGGGGAGGCCACAAACGAAGCGCAATAGCATCGCTCTATCAGTAACTGCGAACTTTGATGGAACGGGCGCGATCGCGAGCGCTGGCGCGTGCTATCTCGACAGACATAGGCGTGCGCACTGAGAGATGGGGGGGGGGGGAGCTGAGGGGGATGAGGGGGGCAAAGGGGGTGCCCCCCAAAAATAATTTAAATGGGGTGTCAGTTGTGCCCCATAGCTTTACTCAGTAGGTCCTTTCACGTCATATTTAATGCGCGGCGTTCAGGCTACGTACACTACAATAATGGCGACTCCTGATGTACTGCATTCAAAGTTCTATTTATTTCCCGCCTTTACCCCTAAAAGCCGGAGACCAAGGGCAGGCCTTTGTACGAAGCACGTTATCGCTTCATTTTTATCTTTGCATACATTACGGAGCTCGTTTTCTTTAGGACTCGACCAAGTGGGGGGGAAGGGGGGTTTGCGGTGAAGCTTGCGCCTCCCCACCCCCCTACTGGAGAATCCTGCGCATGCCTATGTCGACAGCAGTCTCGTAGCCAGGAGGTGGGGGGGGCTTAACCGCCCCCCTCGTAGTTCTGATGAAGGGGGGGGGGGTGTTTTAAACAAATAATAAAAATAGGTGTTTTTTTAAAGTTCTTAAGGCCTTCAGCAAGTGCCCCCCCCCCCCTTCCCCGAAAAAAATTCCTGGCTACGGGCCTGGTCGATAGACATAAGTAGACGGCTCGTATACACTTGCACGTAGTGTTTGCTCTTACCGTTTACTTCGCGTTGAGACGACAGAAAGCACGAAAACTGCATCGCTTCCTGGAGCGGCCGTATTCCCTTACAGCAGCGTTTTGTAGAATTACGCGAGATCAGTTCCGAAAAAGTCAGTTGCTAGCTTTACTTCGCATAACATTCCAATTTGTTGCTATCGCACCCATCGCTTCGCCCTTGAACAGAAACTGCGATTTCCTTATGTAAAACAGAAAGAAGTGAACAAGACTGCCCACTACAGGTCATAGCATTTCTTCCTCACGGGAAGTTCCGGTCTGACGAAACACAGCCGCCGCTTTCTCTGCGCTACCGGCCCGCTCGGTTTCGATATCGCCTGAATCGAGGCCTGGGAATGCGACGACGGATAGCTCAAATAACAGGAGATTCTGTTTTTTTTTCATTTCTAAAAAAAGTAGGTATGCGATAAATTGTGATGCCCTCTAACTTTCCCAAAACAACTTCCGTCTAAGGCGCATAAAAATTAACAAGGTTTTGTTAATTATTCTATTCTGTGTAAGTTTAGCGGCGGCCGCGTAGTTCCACCTCGACGTAGAGTCCGCGTGCAATGACGACAGTTACCTTACTGTCGTAGCATTTTCATTAAAAAAAAAAAGATCTGTATTAGCACCCTGTAGAGTGATCCTACACGGAACAAATCGGTTGAGGCGAGCAGATAACAACGAATTACAGGTTCAAGTGACGACACATCTCGATAGACTCACCTACAAAGCAACATCCGAGGCGGAGCCCTACTTTGCGGGGTGAGTGGCTAACTACATCCCCGCAAAAGCACAAGGAACCAACGAGAACAGCTGTAGGAACGGATGGAGCTTTGACTCTCCCGATTAACTCCATTGCGGAGCGAAATGCGGCGCTGCGAGCGTAGTCCCAGAGTATCGGTTCATTCGAGGAAAGCGATAACTTTCACTAGATACGAAACAAAACACACGAAGAAACGCAAACACGCCGCAAAAGCAGTTCGTAAAAAAAAAAAAAGAAGAAGAAGAAGAAGGAGGAGGGTGATGGGGTGGCCTCGTGAGGGCGATGTCCGGAGCGCTGGCTCTGCAAAGAAAGAAGAGTGAAATCGCGTCTCTGTGAGATAAAAGTTCTTTCCTGGCAAATTTGCTCAATGTCTGCTGATACAATTATGTGTGCGTTTGTTTCCTCACGCGGTAGGCCTTCATAATTTCCCACGCCGCTTGCTTGTAACCCGTTCTTGTTCAGTGAGGGCTATGTTCTGGAGGTGAGTTGTTGAGGACCAGACTGCAAAAGCTACAATAGAATATTTCCGAAAGGAAATATATGATATTTGCCCCTACTAACGAACTGTGTAACTGCAATGCAATTATTATTTTTGAAGATAGGGTAATGGAGCAGGTACGGCACGAACTTTATTGAAAGCATCCTGAGAAGTGCCATCCCTCAGGGCGACACCGCGGAGCGATCCGACGTAGGGACAGTTAGACCTAGCCTAACCGCCGCATCGCAGGCTCTCTGGACAGCCCAAAGTTGATGATTATATTCCGAGCTCCTGAGGGCTGAGTTCCATTTCTGTTATGTGACGTCATTGTCCCCAAGTAACGAGGGGCACCGAATGAGCATGTGTTCTAGATTGCACGTCCCGCCGCAGCGGAGGCACCGTGAGCTAAGGTCATTGGGAATAGGCAGTGCATAAAAGCCAGACTGGGATAGGAGTTAGTCTGGAGCATCCTAAAGGTCATAGCCTGTGGTCTCGTGAGCTTTTTGTGTGGTGGGGGAAAGACTGTGCTTTCTGATATAACTGTTTGGGGAATCAACAAAAGTGAGCAAAGTGTCTCGGAATCCTGGGACCCAGCAGGTAAAATGTAAAACATTTTGTGGAGTATGGTTCTACGAAGATTTGGCGTGGAACATACATGTCGTCAAAATTACAACGGCACTATGTAGAACTGTTTGTTACTGATATAGATTGAGTACCCTGCGTTCTTCGTGGTTGAAAACTTCATTGTACTACGCACTGTTTTATTCTCGATTAACTTATTGCATATAATGGGGCAGTACTACTCAAACAAATTATAATAAACTGATTGTACTGGAAAAAAAAATCTTACGCGCATTCCAGTGTTATCGTTGACTTGTACAAAACTTTAGAACCACACCATTTTTTTAAATGAAACATCCTATGATTGAGGCAAACGAGGCATACTACTATAAGTTAATACAACACACCAAACAAAACAGAGCACAGTATATTATGAATGTATGCCCATCAATCCAAACTACATCCTTCGACAATATCATATGAGAACACAGAAAATAAGAATCACTTAAGGGAAACAATTGTTCAGCTACCAGACACGTTCAGTAATAAACCGACTACGCGGCTTCGATAGTGAGATTATGGAAGGCTCGAACAAATCGTGTAAATTTTTTCGTTTACCCACAATATTGAGTTTGGCTGACTAGAAACTACAGCATATATTATCAAGTTTTGTTTTTGTTTCGATTCCACGTTTTAGTTGTGGTTTAGGGCAAAACGCTCCTTAATTGTATTCTGTCGAATTTCTAGATTTCATCTAGACATGTTCTTGTCTTTTTCGTTTGTAACCTTTCAATTTACTCCCGCGTGTACGGTATGTTTTGCATGATTTGTGCGCTACATACGTCCTCCGTACCGAATTGTTGTAGGAGCAGAAGCCTTTGTCAAGCCACATGGCCTCATGAGCTTCTACTTCCTTTCTCATGTAAAGAGGCGAAATAAATTCATTCATTCATTCATTCATTCATTCATTCAAATCTAATACGCGGTTTACCGCTATTCTATAGGGGCGAAATGCAACATATACCATGTACCATGCATGGGAGCACCACAAAGAACCCCAGGTGGGTAAAATTATTTGTATGGCGTGCCTCATAATCCGATCTCAGTTTTGGAACGAACACCTCCAGCATTTAAACACTGTGGCTACAACTGCTCACAATAACAAAAGACAAAGAGGAAATACGTAAACAGAAAAATGATCAGCTCTCCACGTTTCTAAATCTTCTGCATGTGTTAGTGCCGAGATGTCTTCAATTTGCATGCTATTAAATGCTGTGTTCACCGCTGCCACGTCCGTGTCTTCGGTCTCTGTCATGACGTACTTCGCGGGGCTTGATTTCCTACACCATTTTTGAGATAAAACCTGCTCGTACCACAGCAATCGCCCTGCGTAAACACACAGCTACCACAGAGCGCCTGCCCTCGCGATAAATCAGTCGCGTTCCCACGGGAAGCTTCCGCGAGAGCCACGACGCCTGGGTGAGCATACACTTTGTTTTATCGCAATTCATTTCTTTTTCCTAAAAGTGGTCTTGGCCGGATTGATAGCGCCTCGCTATTTGTCCGAGTAAACTGAAAGAAAACAAAGAACAGCTGAGAAAATTGCACATTATATAGGCATACCTCACCTCCGAAATGCCACTCCCTGTGCTAATGTTCCTTGCCAGCACAGCTGTGCTGTGAGCGGTCCTTTAGTGACTATGATTTGAAAGATCCAAGAGAATTGCATGAATACAAAGAACTTTATTAGAATCCCGAGGAAGAAGATTAGAAGAGGCTAAGGGACCTCCCCGGTCAAGTCGGTGGCTTCAGTCATGTTGGCACCTGAAGGTGATGACTCTCGGTGACGACACGAGCCCTCTGGACGGCCTGGCGTTGATGCGTGAGATTCGGACCGCGCAGTCGCCAATCCCAGCTGATCGCGTCGTGTAGAGTGGAACCCACGTTGAATGGGCCCAGCCAGAGCATATGGTCGAAGAAGCAGGTTTCGTGCCCCCATTTAGAACACGACTGTAGAGAATCGGGCTTGGACCATTTGAAAAGGCTCTATACTCGCGGACAACTTTTCTTGGCAATGAAGGGAAGGCTACAGAGACGAACCACGCGTGTGCTACCGCTGAAGAATATAGTCCCACAATTGCGTCCGTGTTTTCCGCGTGAGAATACAAAACAACAACATTACTTTATGTTCTACGGGACGCTGTTTGAAAAAGAGGGTCAGCGCGCACCAAGGAGATATTTATATTTGTTTTACTTTATGCAGTTTCATTTCGCGTTTTTGCGCGAGTGAAAACGTCGCACATTTTACGTGCACCTCACAGTCAAAATAGCGTCTTCGTCTTCAGGTGAGCTCTCGTCACCCTCCAGCTTTTCCGACGACTCTCCGAATGAGCTTCTGACGAATTTTAGTAAGAAATGGCTGTCTAGGACTGTGACAGACGCTCGAATAATCAAACGGCCGTCACATGAGATACGGAAGGTTCACAAACCAAACTAAATTTGAAACGCCCGCCGAACCGGACTACTTCGCGGAAGTACTGTCGACCGCAAAAGTTTGCGGGATGTGCAGCGCGTGGCGGAGCGACGAAAAACTGCATTGCTGCGTCACCTACCGTGATGCAGCGGGTGTTGAGGCTATCGGCCGCAGCCTCCGCGATTAGATCCGGCAACGGCACGTTGTCTAAACGCGCCGTCGCTAATCGCCGAGGCCGATATCCTCAACACCCGCCGCATCACGGTAGGTGACGCAGCAATGCAGTTTTTCGTCGCTCCGCCACGCGCTGCACATCCCGCAAACTTTTGCGGTCGACAGTACATGTCCGCCCCCGTAGCCTTTCCTTCATTGCCAAGAAAAGTTGTCGGCGAGTATAAAAGTAAGACAAGTGCACATGTGCAAAAGTCTGAGAGCAACGGGTTGGACTCTGTCTAATTTGGGGTTGGGTGGACGGAATTTCCTCCTACTCAGTGAGATGTAATTTCGTTAAATGTGGTTAAAGGGTCCGTAATGAGGCAGTCCTGTGATTGAGCCGACCCGTTAGTTCCAGCGCGGTACGTGAGTTCTCGCGCTAGGGAATAAGAATTGAAATAGGATTGTTTTGTGGCTCGTAACGTGTGGCTCATACCAGAATTGCCAGTGCGCGTATTGACACTTAATCTTATACCCTATGGGAATTAGGTTGTTGCCGCTATGTATATCTAGGATGATTCACCTGATAGCAGCCCCTGGGTGGTTTAAATGCGAAGCATTTCTTAGAGAACTTCCGCTACCTTGAGCATCTATCTATCTATCTATCTATCTATCTATCTATCTATCTATCTATCTATCTATCTATCTATCTATCTATCTATCTATCTATCTATCTATCTATCTATCTATCTATCTATCTATCTATCTATCTATCTATCTATCTATCTATCTATCTATCTATCTATCTATCTATCTATCTATCTATCTATCTATCTATCTATCTATCTATCTATCTATCTATCTATCTATCTAACCGCCTACGAGTTTGTGCTCTAGTGAATGTGTCGTTGATTTTTTATATGCCAAAAGTTTATGACGAACATAAATGATAGATCGTGACATGAAAATCGCGATATTCACATCATGTACGGCATGATTTACGTGCCACGCTCATGGTGCACTCGCAGCCATTTTGCTTAATTGATATATATACCAAAATTAGTATGGCATGACATGACCGTACGACAAACATAAATGACAGGTGGTGACATGAAATTCATGACATTCATGTCATGTACGGCATTATTCACATAACACTGTCTTAATGCGCTCGAGGTCATTCAATTAAGCGGATATATACCAAAATTGACATGACATGCTATGAGTGTATGATGAATATAAGTAACAGGTCGTAACATGAAAATAATGACATACATGTCATGTATGTCACGATTTACGTGACACGGTCTTGGTGCGCTCGCGGCCGTTACATTACCTTCATATATGTGAAAATTGGTATGGCATGACATGAGTACATGAAGAACATAAATGACAGGTCATGCACTGTATATACCAGAACATACGTTTCATTAGCATGCTATATTACCAGATTGTGCATGCCATGCATGTATGCATGACAAACATGCGATAGTGAACGACATGTAATGACGTGAATGATTTGATTTGCCTCAAAGACAAACAATGCGGTGTATGCAGCTTCTCGCTGACTGCTTCGCATTAAATCTATTCCCACAGCGCGTGGGATCTGTCGTTTTTTTTCTAGTTATTCATGACACTTCATCGGCTATATTTGAAACTATTTCAAACTAAACTTATGCTCTCATGCCAAATCTGTCACGAACCTTAGCTACAACCACCCTTTTTAAACGGTTGTATATTTCGCTGATTTTCCTGATAAACCGGAAATCGGTACGTGGAATGGAAGTGCTGCGCTAGAAGCAAGAGCGTCGTTTGGCGCTCGCGCCACGAAATCGCAAAAGTGTTGCACGTCTTCTAAAGTGGCCCGGACAGGACTGTTCCGCTTCGACTGTGCGAGAGTCGAACTTCTTCGAACCACTGTTGCACGGCGGCCGCGACAGAAATTATCAGCTAAGCTGTAAATCTCTTAATCGGGCGTAGCGATTATCTGTCTTTTTTTTTTCGTTCGGCCAACTCTGGTTGGAAAGATCCATCGTGAACATGTCGCGTCACACGCGCGCAACTTTCCCGGTACTCGTGGGTGCGTTCAATTTCGCGCCGGCGTGTCTTTTTTCCTGATGTTGATGTGTTTCGCTGGTGGCAACTCCGCTGCGGCTCCATTACTTTTTGATGCCTTTCGCCTTCATTAGCAATCTGTCAATGGTCAAAAGGCGTGGCCCAAACATTTCGACCAATGGCAGACGGCTAAAGGCGGCGAAAGGCATAAAAAAAAGTAGTAGAATCGCAATGGGATCGCTTCGCAAGATCACTCCAGAAGTCACGTATAGTCTGTTTGTTGCAATCGCGTATTACTCATCATTCACCGCGCAACACTAGATGCGGACGAAGAGGAGACCGAAACAACACGAGCGCAAACTCACAACTCGTTTCTTAATGAAACACCAGCAGCTTATGAAGCCAAGGATGGTATCGGGGACGTTAATTGTACTGTTTTACGTGTATTGTAACAATTGTGATGTAGATGTGAAGAAAGTAAAGCGGACGAAAAGACAACATGCCGCTGGCAGGGAACGAAACTGCGACGATCCGAAGGTCGCAGGTTCGGTCCCAACAAAAGATGCCGCATTATAGTCTGACCTTTCGTTTCCCGGGTACAGGTTTGCCCAAATAAAGAGTTTCGTCCTGAACACGCCGACTGCTGCCTTCGTCAACGTCACGACCACGTGACAGTATCCACCGCTGACCAGAGAGAGAGAGATAACAATCTTTAATGAAAATCCCGGAGATGTTAGCTTGTTTACACCAACATTGAAACTTAGAACCTATTACTGATGCAAGCCTTCTGTGCGCGTCTTATTGGGTGAATATCCTTACATTCGATTGCAATGTGTTGAGTATACTTCCCGAGTTTTCTCTTCCTTTTTTGCAACATACGCATGCCTCTTCATGCTGCAAACATTTACACCGGCATGTGCGTGTGCTAAGACAACCATTTCCACGTTTCAGGCCAAGCCCTGTTCGACGATAGACAATACAGTAACATTAATAATAATCGTTAGGGTTTTATGTCTCAAATCCGCCTTGTGATTATGAGAGACCACGTTGTGGAAGGCTCCGGAATTTTCTACCAAAGGGGATTCCTTAACGGGCAACCTAAATCTAAACACACGGGCATTTAGCATTTCTCCTCCATCGAAAATGCGGCCGCCACGGATTCGCTACGGCGACGTTAGGGTCATAGGGATGGTAAAATCGAGGAACGATTAATCGATTAATTGCGGACCTTTAATTGATTAATCGATTAATCGTTGCTCGATTTCCGCCTGTCGATTAATCGAATAATTCGATTAAAACTATTCGATTAATCAGTTACGGCACACCCCCCCTCCCGCCCCAACCTCGCCCCTTGGCCGGAGCTAGTAACGTTGGGCCGGAGCGCATGACTGCAAGGCGCACTATCCTGAGACGCAGATGCCGTGCACATAGCCTCTCTTTCACTGCTTTCACTGCAGCGCATATTTCTGCGCTAGAAGAACGAGCCCGGAGCTGGTGGCGGCCATACCCCATAAAGAAAGATATGAACTCGCCCTGATCTCCGTCGCGTACGGCGTCCAACTCCAAGCACTCCCCAATGCTTCAATCCCCGGCAGGTGGCGGCTCCACCCCATCGAGGCTAGAGTTACTGTATATGCTACCTTTAGGTAGCAGAGTTGCACATCTGTCTTCCAACGCCGCTAGCAACCATGCATTGCAGAGAAGCTGCCGCTTGGGCCAATTTTTTTATTTCTCGACGCCGCCGCTGCAGCGAACTGAATTAACACTAGCCATCGACAGCCAATGTTTATCGCCGGTCTTCACGCCAGGCAGGCTAACCGGCGACACGGTAGGCATGTCGCCTGCAAAAACGAAGTGCGACTTCACCGCATAGCTGTGGTTGCTAGCCGGACCTATGCGCTACTCTGCTACCTAAAGGTAGCATATACAGTGACTCTAATCGAGGCTAAAGTCTTTAATCGAGGCAGAAATGAACTTGCCCGCTTCTCTCCGGCTCACAGTCTGCTGCTGCTAGTGCCTTCACCTCCTCGCCCTTAAGCTGGTTGAGCCAGGTTGAGCGTCGCCTGAGTATACGCGGGGCTGGCGTTGCTTGCGTGTTATTACACATCGGTGGCTACACTGCTATCTTTGCGATGTCATAATGCCGGGCAATCGGAAGAGGAGCACAGTGTGGTCGTTGTTCGCTGAAGATGAGAAAACGAAGACTGCAAGGTGTAATAAATGTGGCAAGCACTTCTCGAAGCCAGCACTTGAAGCACGGAAGTTGCTGCCAATGACATAAGTAGCGTGGCGGCAGAAGAGGGTGTCCAGGTTAAACTTTTCGCAGACGACTGCTTAATATACGCCACAATTACCAAGCTAGACGACCAACTCAAAGTTCAGAATTGTTTGAAAAATTTAGATAATTGGTGTAGGAAATGGAAAATGTCAATAAATTAGTCTAAATATACATATACACACATGAGCAAAAGGAAAACTATCCATTCCTTTTCGTACAGCATTGGTGGACACGTGTTGGTGAATGCGCACCAGTTCAAGTATCTTAGGGTAACAATTACGTTAAAATTGTCATGGAATGAACATATGTATAACGTCTGCACGACAGCCTATCAAAAGTTATACATATTGAGGAAAAAACTAGAACATGCATCGCGTGACATAGAACATACTGCATACACCACCTTCATTAGGACGATACTAGAATAGTCAGCCGTTGTTTAGAGTCCCCATCAAGTGACCCTTAAGAAGAAGCTGGAAAGAATACAGAGACTGGCGGCGCGTTTTATTTGTTCAACGTACCAGGGGCGTAGCCAGAAATTTTTTTCGGGGGGGGGGGGGGGGGGGTTCAGCCATACTTTATGTATGTTCGTGCGTGCGTTTGTATGTGCGCGTGTATATATACGCAAGCAAAATTGAAAAATTTCGGGGGGGGGGGGGGGTTGAACCCCCCCCCCCCCCCGGCTACGCCCCTACAACGTACCGAAGGAAAGAATCGGTCACGCTGATGTTACAGAGATGCAAATTAGATCATCTTGAACTACGGAGAAAAAAAATATAGGCTGAAGGTATTTTTTCAAATAATTCAAGATCAACCTAAGATTGATAAGCTCAAATATTTACACGCCCCAGGCAAAAGAAACCCCCGAACTAACCAAGATTGCGTCATAAAACGATACCAAACAAATACTGACACGTTTCGATATTCTTTCTTCCCAGATGTCGTAGAAATGTGGAACAAACTAGCAAACGCTGTTGTTTTAAATGACGTCACCAACTTCGAAAATGCTGTAGAAGCGTATTTACGAGATTGTTCTATGTAATTTTTTTCAATGCTAAATGATGTAAGCGACCTCATGTTCATTGTAAATATTTTGAAAATGTGAGTGAATTTTGAATTGTTATTTTGAATTCTGAATTGTTATTTAAGTAAATACCTGTTTTCATTGTGAAGTGCCGAATATTACGCAACTTTATGTACCTTGTGCATTTCTTATGTATGTAATTGCATTGTCCTCTCTGTTATGACCCTCTATGAGGGTTGACAGTATTAACAAATAAATAATAAATTAGTTGAGAGAAAATGTAGCGCAGGAATGCGCAGTCGCGAATTACGAAAAGGGTCTTGGAGACCCTTTATGTAATACGCAACTTTACGCGTCGGTTTACCGAACGTTTAGCATCCAGTGCATTACTATTGAAGAAGTGACCTTGTAGCATTTAGTAATACTGTGTGGTCGCATACTTAGGGAGAAATACAGCTTTCACCTAGAGGCCCCCGTCTTCTGCTGTGTCAAGAAAGGACTGCTCGCGAAATTTATGTTGTAATGCCTGATACACTAGATAGCGCTCACAGTTCAGGCTGCACGCACAATTGAAAAGGTGCGAGTGGCGCCGCGTTAAGGCAACGATCAGGTGAAACCTGCGGAGTATACTGGCGAAGCTGCTGTTTATTCTAGCCGGGAGGCAGAAACTCATGTCACTCTATTTCCCGCAGTATTGATGGTCTCTTTGAGGCCAGTATGTTTGTGTGTAATCTCTGCATGCGTGACACTCAAGGAAAAGATCGCGTCAGTCCGCAATTATAGTATTATGTAGGGCTTGCAAAATATCTAACCGACAATTCGAGAAAGGATGCCATGCTTACGAGAGCGGGCGTATTATTTAATTCCTCTTCCTCCTCGTCTCTCTTTTACCTTTCTCGAGATTTCCTCACCCTCCATCACACTGCATGTTTCAGCTGCGACTTTCCAACCAGTGTGGTCCCCGAACGCGCCTCCGGTTTCGATGAGCTCGAGTAGGCAGGCTTCGAGAAAATACGACCTGCTGCCGAATAGTCCAGGCATGATGGCCACAGATGCTTGAATCCGCGACATCAAGCAACGACGACGGGCCCCTTATGTCCAGTGTGCGAAAGTGGGAATTTTCGCACACAGGGGCACAAGGGGCCCGTCGTCGACACTTTCGAAAGTGGGAATTTGCGAACGTCAGCGCGTCTGATAAAAGGATTTGGGTCCATATCAAACGCGAACGATGCCTCTCAAACGAAGAGACATCGGTTTAAAGCGCCCATAAAAAATGGCGATTAATCGATTAATCGATTAAAACATTCCACCGAAAGCAATTAATCGATTAGAGGCTAAATCGATTAAGGATTAATGATTAATCGATTAAAATTTTCATCGACCATCCCTATAGGGTCAGCAGTCGAGTACCATAACCAGTATAGACCACTGCGGCGGGTACAAGGGCGAGGGCGGGCACCCGATCCGTTGTGTGGCCGATCGCTGCGTCGCTTTCCCTCAACCTGTAGAGGGCGATACATAACTCTCTATCTCAAACAAAATGCGTACAACAGTTATCTGTTATAATACCCCCCTTCTAGTACACCGTATTACTATATACCTTAGTGGCTCACGTATATCTTTTCGGCGAGTGTCAAATCCGAAATCCGTCGGTCCGGTCGCTATGACCATATATCAAAAATGGCCCAGCGAAGCCCCGCACTACGTCTGTCTGTTCTAATCTGCTCGGCCAGCTGTTTGTTTCGTGAACATTTCAAGAGCCGCTTTGTGAACTGCCAGCTGGGTTGTCCGAGGTTCCTTCCCTGCTACGCTGCCGCCATGCCTTGGTAAGACCGAAATTCTGCCTTATATTTGGGCTGGAGCTTTTTCTCGATATTTGACGGAGCCAGATGCCGCGCTGTTGGCCCGACGCGGGAAACTGTGAAACAGCCATTGCAGCGAAAATGTTCTTTTGGCATGTTTTACTTTGTTGCGCACCTGCTAGAATCGCTATTGTAGACGCGAAATAGCGTCTACAATCTCGACGTGCGCGTTTCAGCGTTGTGAACTTGTTCGGTTACTCGGTTTCTACACGGATTACACGAATACACGGTAGCACGTATTTAGGTTAATTTTTTTTTCTGCTTTCATAAAGGCTTCCGCTCGTTGAGTTTACTGCGCATGCGTGAAAGAAGTTTCTGCCGGGCATGCTCGTTAGCCTAATGTGCAGCCGCGTTATCTGTGGCTTTCGCAAATCGCTCAAGGACACTCTTACAAGTGTTACGCAGGTGCATATTTAAGTAAGGCAATTGATAGTACAGTAGCACTTCTAACGATGCGGAAGCTATGCCAGCAGTTCGGCCAGCAGTTCGGCTAGCAAGATGTGTGACTACGCGCGTCTCACGCTTGGCTTTCGTCGTCGTAAACGCTCGTGCGAGCCGATCACGAGCCCGCGCGTGATGTGTCGCGACGGGCTGTGAATGAAGCACCAAAAAGCGAGAACAAGGAGACGCTAAGCGATCCAGAACAGCTTATTCACGACCGTATAACGAGGTTCACGACCGTATAACGAGGACCGTATCTGAGGCACAAAGCGTCTTCACTTATTACTCAGCCTAACGACGAAAAGAAATCATATTACGAGGGGTAGAACCATTGGACTATTTCCTGGCGCTCACGCATCGACTGCAAGAAGTCTCTCTAGCCTCTAGCGTTGCACCTAATGCATGAAACGGAGCATATTCAGTGACAATTTTGTTCCTATTCCCCGCCTCTTCGCATCATGGAAAGCGACGAGGTTTCGTACGTTTCCTTGGGTATTTATTTAAATAAAAATGGTCTTCTTTCTTATCTTTACTACCGTTTCTTTCGGTTACTGCAACTGACGTGTTTCTTTAACGCGAAAAGCCTTCAGTGGCTATGTTAGCACTCCCGCTCGCGAGACTTGCGCGAGACAATGCGAGAGTTGGCGAGACCGTAAGGGCTCGCAAATGTCTCGTAAGGTCTCGCAAAACTTCGCCAAGAATCCTCGTGAACTTGTCCTAGCAATGATGTCTCATCATGACGTCCTCGTGTGACGTCATTGTGACGTCGTGATGGCGTCGTCATCGTCGCTTGATCAAAGGCGGCGGGGCCGATACCGGAGGCATGCAAAACCAGGTGAGGTGCACAAAGCGTGCAATGCCCCCGATCCTCAAGGCAGCGCATAACCACGTTAAGTGCAGATAGCTTTCAGGGGAAGAGAGAGCTAGAGGCTCAGGAAAAACGCAGATTCATGCCGACGTGTATATAGCCGCTGGCACGCTACTTTGTGCAAAGATGGGGAGTGGGGTAAAATACTCCAAAATAAAGGGAATAAAACAATAAAACATCAGAATAGAAATCAATTTGAAATGCGCAGGTGAACCTGATAATAATATTTACAGCTGGAATGTCCGGTAAGCCTAGGCTTTCGTATATGAAATAGTAGATCATTAAAGCTTTCCGATGAGGCCGATTTCTGAGTGTTAATTGAAGTGACTCTAAAAACTGTCTCTGTTTTGAAGGACCTAATATGCTGCGTAACGTGAACAGATCATGGGCAGATCATGTCATTTTGTCGCTCGGAAGGATAAATACAGTCAACTTTAAAGAAAAAGAACACGTCTTTCGCCTTCGAGTCGTCTTAGGCAGATGCCTAAACGTTTGTGTGCTTTCTTCATTTTTTTCTACATGCGTGAACGATGTAAATTGGCACGTGAGGAAAACGTTCCCGGGGCGACGACGAACAGTTTTGCGCTTTTATTACGTAGGATGTTGGCACGAGTGAGCAGCGTGGAGGCGAAGCGTTGGGAATGTGAATGAAAACTGAAGAGAGAGTGTTTTCTGAGGTCAGGAAAGACGCTCGCCGTTATCAACGCCCGTCGCTATCGACCATCTATCTACTTCGCTTCGTTGGTGCGCTGGCTGCATGCGCTTGCCACGATGACACGCGTGGCGCACGTATAGGTTAAAGAATGCAAGAGTCACGCCACTGCAATCGTTCTCAGAAGGAGCATCGTCATTCTGGACGCTTCGACAGGAGATGGCAGTTGCGCTCATAGGTGCTTCCGCTTCGCGAAAATTACCAGCGGTGCACTTTTCGGAAATCGCAAAGCGGCAACGGCTTCTCCGCACGAGGGACTTGGATTCCCCCATTTCACCCGACCGTACGTCTCGTGTGATTACGGAGTTATTTATTCTAAGTGTTAATGTCTCTAGTCGCTTTAAGATGTCTACGGCCACAGAAAAAGTAACTATGAAGGTCACGCTAAGTAAGACTGACAATTGGGCGAGCCGATATGCATTCATAACTATGAAACGGTGCCAAGAAATACAACGAAATCACCGAGGACACACGAACACAAGCGCCGACTCTCAATTGAAATTTCATTGGCTTACGCAGAGCGCAAATATACACCCACGCGTGGCTGCACAAAAACAACAACAGAAGAAGCATATCTACCCAATTAAATACAATGTTTCTTTGTGCTGCAGCGTGATAGACACAACCAGCACCTGTCCCATCCGTCGCGTAGCAGTAGACAGAAATATTGTATTCAAATGGGTAGAGTTCGAGAGAGAGAAAGAATACAACTTTAATACCGGTCTGATTAACAGGCCCTGTAGTAGAATCCTGGGTCTCTACGGAGTTCATTTTTCCAGAACCCTCCCACAACAGCCGCTGCGCAATGCCGCCATCTATACTAATACGTAGGGCTCCCTGTTTTCGGTGTTTATATTTCTTGAAAATCGGCGGGTGTTTATCGGAGTTTATATTTTTGGCGGAAATTCGGCGTTTATCGAAGTTAACTTCTCGTAAATCCCCAATTCTCCGAAATTCTGAGTTTTGCATTATTCTCAAAACCCCAAAATTTTAGATTAATTTATATCTGAATACTGAAACAAGAAAACACACGATGCACATTTTATTTTTTATAGAAGGTTTGAATGCACAATAACTTATATGCACAAACGAAATACTTGAACAAAAAACACCTGTATTTGTGCGTATAACAACCTTAGCTTACAGCTTATTGTAAAACACGCAAGCATACTTTGCGAGGTTGCTGTCAGTGATAGAAGCGTGCTCCTTTCGATTGACGACTCTCATCTTTCAAAATGCCCTTTCAAGCCCCGCCACGGTGGTCTAGTGGTTATGGCGCTCGACTGCTGACCCGAAGGTCGCGGGATCAAATCCCGGCCGCGGCGGCTGCATTTTCGATGGGGGCGAAAATGTTTGAGGCCCGTGTACTTAGATTTAGGTGCACGTTAAAGAACCCCAGGCGGTCGAAATTTCCGGAGCCTCCACTACGGCGTCTCTCATAATCATATCGTGGTTTTGGGACGTAAAACCCCACATATTAAATGCGAAGCATCTTATGGCGGAGTTCAAACCGGTGGTGGTGGTGGTGTGCGGCGTGACCACCCTTACTGCGCATGAGCAAACCCTCTCCAGACATCTTCTCTCTGCTCCCCATTTCGCCTCCCTCTCCACCCCTCCCCTTTCCCCCTCTCCCCTCTCGCTCTGAAACGCGGGCTCGACATGCCGAAACGCTGCTTCGCATCGCCTCATATGGTCCCCTTTAGCGGGACAAGGTGCGATTTTTATTATTAAAATGCCCTTCCAACGTTAGCGCTATACAGCTATAGGAAGCGCCAGAAGACTCAGCGCGTAGCGAGGAAGCACTGGCTACTGGACATTGTGAAGTCTCCAAAAACGACAGGGGTTCAACAATGTTACATATTTCATAGCACTGATAGTTAGCAAAATTGCTCAGGAGCTGGCTCATGTCGTCAGTTTCAAGAAGCACTAATTGAAAAATAGGCGCACAGGTTTGAAACGCGCAGGCCAGGTCATCCTTCACATTTGAATTCACTGTTTGAACACAGTACCAAAACGATTCTTTGGTGTACTGGAGTTGATCGCACAGGTTCCTCTCAGATGTCTGTCTCCACTTTTCGGCGACAGCAGCGTAGTGTCCGTGAATGTCTGCGACAGTCGTTAAGCGGTCATTCTCGTCAAGGAGATCCAACAGAATTGCGACATCTGATGCGAAGACCTCGGTTGGATCACGTCATTGACTGATGAGTGCGTGCAAATGAACCACCAGTGTGGGATAAACTTGGTGTTCCAGGTTACTCTCTGTCTCAAGTTCCTTAATGTTTGAGAGCACGGCACACGAATTGTTCTTCAGAGATATCATCTTAGTGAGCAAGTCGTGCACAGCTTCAGCTGATGAAATAAGGCTCTTGAGCGCCTCACACTTTGTTCCCTTGACTTCGTCGCTTCTGAAGGGGGCGCCAGTAGTCCAAAATATCTTTTAGAGCTTCATAAAAAGAGATCCACCTCGACGGACATACGGTTTTCAGCGACTTCATGGACCCATGGCCAAGCATACAAGACCAAGCTTACGGCGCAGCTCCCGCGACGAATTCAACAGGGCAGGAAAGTGCACAACAAAATCGTGAACTACGTTAAACGAGCTCGTCCAGATTCCATCTTACAGAGCGTTGTTGAGTAGGTGCCACGGATCTTTGAAGTGAAGCGCCTTGAATTCGGGGTTGGAGAGCTGCAAGTCCTTGTGAAGCTTCTGCATGCATGTAGGAAGGTGAGTCGGAGCACAATACAGCTGTGTCGCCTAATACAGCTACACGCGGTAAACTTTAAATCGGTTAAACTAGACGATATATGAATGAGCGTTTAGAACTTTCCATTTCAATAAAGAACGGAACCAGGTCATATTGGCCCTTGAAATCGGAGTTTATCGGATAAATCCGAATTGTCAAAAATTTTACCGGCGAATGTTTATCGGATCTTTCGGATAAAACAGAAAACACGGAGCCCTACTTATACGCAGTATCCCGAATTTCGGTAAGTAAACAAAAAGACAGTGCAGTACCGTTTCTTGCGGCCACACGCGCCTTCCAATGGCGCAGCGATGAACTACCCGTAAACGTTTAAAAGTGCGGGTAATGGCACCGCCCATAAACTGGCAAAAGCGGCGACGATATCGACACAAACCACATCACCAACTTTCACAAACCTACCCGGCAGCACGATCAGTTGCCGACACAAGCGCACATCACTCGGGAACCACCGCCACAAATGGCCACAACCTCTTTGCTATAGCTCAGCCGGGAACTTCCGATGACGTCGAATAGTTTTCCACACAACAGCTAAAGAAAGCTTGGAAACATTTCGGCGCGCACACAAAAGACGCAAACGAAAGGCGAGAAGACAAACGGGCGCGCCCGTTTGTCTTCTCGCCTTTCGTTTTGCGTCTTTTGTGTGCGCGCCGAAATGTTTCCAAGAATGTCCTCAAACCAACTCGCCCAGCTCTCCATACTATTACATTACAGCTAAAGAAAGCCTTTCGCGCCGTCCTGCTTCGGGCATCTTGTCGCGATTGCCACCCATTTTAAGCTATAGCCTTAAGCCACTGTCCTGCTTCGGTGATCTTGTCGCGTTAATAACTTCATTGCCACCCATTTTAGGCTAACCTTAAGCCAATTCAAGTAAGTATTAAGTGGATGCTTAGGTAAATGCAGGCAGCCTGACCACCTTTCGTTTTCCGTCACCCGCGCCTGGGAAACGAAATCCGTCCTCTTCACTCTCTCGAGCGTGCCGACTATACGTAAAAACTAGCAACGCCGACCATGCGTAAAAAATAAAAAAATAAATAAAAAGCTTCGGTCTTGTTTCGTGTCGCGCTTTTGTCAATTCAAATTGTTGACTGACATACCCACTTTCGCTAGAAGTTCTTGTAGGCCCATCGGCATGCGATGGACACTTGCCTTTTCCGGACTGCTTTTCCGGACAGCACGGCTGCACGCTCCATAGTAACCTTTAGCGCGACAAAACAACACGAGAAAGACGACAGGACACAGCGCTTCTGTCAATTAACATCATTTTATTGCATGCCACACAATTTATTGAGAAAAAGCAGACCAGAAGATGAAGCGCAGTGAACACGTTTTTCAAACCACCACGACACGTTGTCAACAGAGCACTCTCATTTAACGGAAACTTAAAACTAAAGAGGCAACAAAAGTTCATGTTGTAAATGACCAGCCCATCATGACACCTGTTCAACACAGCACACTCAGTGAGAAGAATCAAAGAACGTAATTTCCGAGCTGAATATAGTTACGGACGGAACACTGACGCACTGCGAACCGAGCGACTATATATATAAAAGCTTATAGCTCTCGGTCTGGAGCACGGGCGTAGCCAGATATCTTTTTCGGGGGGGGGGGGGGGTCACCTCCTTGATCTGAAGTGGGGGCCGGGCAGGCAGATGCGGTTCAGTGTCATGTTACGCACCTCCACCAAATATGTTACGGGAAAGACACAGACTCGAAGGAATATGAACTGATCTATTTACAACTGGTTAAGCGAGCAGTGCTGCTGATAGGAACAGCTCGCGCCAGACTGCCTTCTTGTCGTCCTCTTCTTTGTCTTGTTGACCGTGATGCCACTGGTACGTAGCAATATCTTTAGTGCAACTAGTGTATTTTCGGGGCCAATCTAGGGATAAAAGGTTAACTTTGGTTGGCATCACTGTGGGGGCCCCGAGGAATCTGGCGGCATCGGCGTTCAGTTTTCTTCGTTGTTCGAAATTTGTGCGACTGACGGCTGTGAGAATTGTGTGCGAGGACATGTATGGTGTATGTAAGCGACAATGCCCAATACTCGCTGTGCACCGGGTTGTCGCTACGGGTAATGAGAACGAAACGGTGTCGTATTTACTTTGCCGAGGGACGGCGATGAGAGGGACGAACGAAAATGTGCAATACCGCGACAGGAAGCTGGCTGATTTACCTTCGATGCTGAACACGTTAGTGTGTGCGAGAAACGTTTTGACGCCACCGGCGTTACTCGAACGGACGACTTCATAGTAAATAGAGCAAATGCGTCTTTGCAACGCGAGAAGGCAAAGTTGAGGGCTGGCGCTGTCTCTTTCGCAGCTTGCTAGTTTCTTAGGTTCTTTCCAGCTTATTAAGTGCTCTGCATTGTTTCCTGGTTTACCGTTCTGAAAAAAAAAGGCGTTTTCTTCTATTTTCATTGACTGAATGTCAACTAAGCTAATTTTTAATTTTCATATTTTGCTTGCTCCCTTCATGCACTGGCCTCGCAGAGAGTTTTCCTACGCTAGGAAAATGTCGCTCATAGCTTTCGTTTTTCTGGGGTATTTTTCCAATAAAAGGTTTTCTCTCTTTCTCTTTCAATCTTAGCATTCTTTCTTTGTTTACTGTAAATTAGTATCTCGACAGTGTGATGTTGTCAAACATATGCATTGAAATAAGCAATGATAGAGAAGTATGGACGCAATGGGCGTTCGTTTTTCCTCAGCTTGACACGTTTTCGGGTATTTTGCCCCGTGTTACAGTTTTGGCGTTCTGAATAAATCGAAAGCGCAACAGAGCTCTGCTTCTGAACACGTGCTTATTTTCGCTAGATTAATAAAACACGACTTCGTTTCAGCTAATAAAGTCTCCCCTGTGCAGTTTTCATTAAGAAGTTCGTTGCATCACGCGGTGTAAACGTATAGTCCGTCTAAGCAGTTTAAGTAACGCACGTTGTGATTTGTGAAGGTGCCACCAGCGCGAAGATTGGGGATTGCGCGCTGCACAATGTAAAGTGCGACACATTTTCGCTCATGCAATGTCCACGTAACATGAAGTTGTAAAAATGACACGTAGGAAATGAACAGGACCTGGTTACAAACTCGGAGTTAAGGCTGTAGGTTAGACCCCAGAGATCAGCGTCTATTCACGCGACGCACGGACGTTACCTTGCGATTCCCGATTTCAAGTGTTGCCGAAGCTCTGTAACGTAGGCTTCAGCGAAGTGAAGTTAGCTTTTATAAACTGTAAACTCAGGAATATAGGGCTTTTCTTTTTTGAAATGCGGCCGTGTCAAACTCCCGCGGCGGCGTAGATAGTCTGATTGTAAATATAATAATAATATCTGGGGTTTAACGTCCCAAAACCACCATATGATTATGAGAGACGCCGTAGAGGAAGGCTCCGGAAATTTCGACCACCTGGGGTTCTTTAACGTGCACCTAAATCTAAGTACACGGGCCTCAAACATTTTCGCCTCCATCGAAAATGCAGCCGCCGCTGCCGGGATTTGATCCCGCGACCTTCGGGTCAGCAGTCGAGCGCCATAACCACTAGACCACCGTGGCGGGGCGATTGTAAATATCGCGATCGGCTCTGGCTCAACTCTCGCTGTGAGACTAGTTTGCGAGTTGGTGGGTTTGTAAGGCTTGTGCAGTGTCACAGGTCTAAGTAAATATCATGTGTCTGAATAAACACTCTCGTGCTTTACTGCCTGAGTTAAGGGACCGCGATGGAACAACATATACAACTAATATCGCTGCGCCGGGACGACTGGATCCATCGCAGCCTTCATATCCTAAAAAAATACGCGACCGTAGGTTTTTCATATGCATATGCAACAATAACATTGTATGTCAGGTGACGTATGAGTGGTAGTTGCATTACTACGTAGGATGGAATACTGGGCGAGTTGGTGCATATTCATCGTGGCTAACAGCGCGAAAAACCAAGACGAAGACGAGAAGTGGACACGGCAAAGTGCTGACTTTCAACTGAATTTTTATTGAAGAAAACGATACCAGGATACCTCGTGACCAACCCGGCCTTGGCCATTAGACTAAAAAGTACACTGCGCACCTAAGCATTGTCAAGTATACAAGTACAGAATGCAAAAAAGCGAGAAAAATAAAGTAAAAATCGTAACCACAACCCAAAACCCGGCATGAGGTAACATAAGATCCTCATCCACTATCTAATATGGAAAGTTCGTTATCCAGTAAGGCAATGAATGGCTGGCTTATACATTGAGACCCGTTCTTATTTATAAAAAAACGCCTCCATAATCTCTTTTGATATTTTGTATGGGTGCCTGAAGGGCACGTTTGTTTGATCAAACAGCGGGTGGCACTCACGATCTCGACAATGCATGGACAAATGCGAAGGCGCAAGGCCTTTCGATGAACTGTGGTGTTCACTCAATCGAATATGCAAGCACCGCCCGGTCTGACCTATGTACTGACGACTGCATGAAAAAGGAATTGCACACACAACGTTCTGGATCCAAGGAACAAACTTCAGAGCATGTTTCATACTGCACTGTTTATCTTTTCTACTCCCTTTTCTGGCTATGCGCCTATTTAATGCCTGGCAAATTCCCTTTAGCTTGGTTTTACTCGGAAAACCGACGTTTATTCTAAACTTAGATGATACTTTCTTTGATCTTTGTGTAAAAGGAATGAACATATGGGACACAGGCAAAACGGCTATATAACCTGCGATAAGTTGCTTCGGGAGATCAAGGGGCAGCCCTCACAAAAGAGCGATAAAGAAGATCATAGCCGTTTTGTCTGTATCTCATATGTTACTACTGACGTGTCGCTAACGCACAATTGGCGTTTTATCCCGATGTAAAAGCTTCCACCATTCGTATTCTTACTTCTGACCGCTGAGCATCCTACAGGTTCAGTTAATCACCGCGTGCCGCCACAATTAAGTACGTCCCACAAAATGAACGGCTCTGCGTCGCCGTTGTAGCGGTGTCCGAAGCGAGTCCAAGGGTTGTCCCGGGCGTTGGCCAGCCTCACCGTGGCACGAAACTCGTCCTCTTTCATAATGTCCGCCAGATGGTTCGGCAGGTTTGTGATTATGCCGTCCACCTTTTTCCTGCGACATACGGGAATGGAACGAATGGAACAATTTCAGACTGGATCGACTCGGGTCGTTGCCTATGCGTACGCGACACCACCGACACAATCATTATAGGAGACCTGCAACACTTTTCCTAGTAATCGTCGAATGGCTTCATTAAAGGCGTTGATTGCCTCACGAATCAACTGCCGCAAATATTTGTAGAATCCGTCGAGTACGAGCGCAGTTACAGGGATTTGTGGCATGTTGTAAGCGCTTTCCTTCTTCCCTCGTCCAGACAAGCGCGCTGGAAGCTAAAGCAGGAAGGGATGGCACGGGGGAAAGAAGCCTTGAGCACTTTTTTTTTCTTCGAACGCGCGCCTTACATTCAGTGTGATTGTGAGCGAGCGCGCGGGCACGTCGCGCCATCCCGCGGCGGCCGCGGTAACTGTGCAGCTCGCGATGCTCAAATCAGCTAATGTCGTGGACTTTGTGTTTATGGCGTGGTCATTTGGGTTTATGGCATCATTTGTCGAGAGAGGGGCGAGCGTTTTCTAGCTGACTTTCAAAATTAATTGTAATTTCCAGGCCTCCTGCTGCGCTATAATGTTTGGCTCACATGTTCTCTGGAGCCTCGACTACCGATGGGCAGCGTTTTCTGACCATGCTCAGAAAGTGTTGCAGGGCCCCTTTAAACGGAGATCGAAGGAAAACGACGTTGCTATTGTAACAGCGAATAAATAGCCTACATTATCCAATACTTGCCATCATTTCGTGTGCTCTGCGGCCACAACCAGCCGACGTTAGCCATCACTTGGGTAACGTTTGCCAAGAAAAGACAACATTAGGTGGTACGGCGGTTTGAAGTGGTGGTTTTGGTATTCTCGAAGGTTAATTCATGCAACATGAGCCTGAGTACGCCCACTGCAGGGCAAAGGCCTCTTCCTTCCATATATCCCTGAAAGCTTCCAGTCTCATCCAATCACCCAATCACCCCCTCTGGTGGTTGTCTTGTCTTCCCTAGCACTCCAATCTGGTACTCTTAAATGACGAGCGGTCATTTTCAGGGGCGTTGCGAGATATTTTTTTCGGGGGGGGGGGTGGGGGGGAGGGTTCAACCATAGTTTATGTATGTTCGTGTTTGAGTTTGTATGTGTACGTGTATATATACGCAAGCAAAATTGCAAATTTTCCGGGGCGTTTGAACCCCAACGCAGTTCACAGGCCGTATTTCAACTGTCTTATTAGGTATAATCCAAAGTAAGGGTAGCGGCCGACGGGTGTAAACACAACGTGCTACACAGTGAACGAAATGAAGGGAAAATGATGAAGCGATCGTTTTTTTTTTTCGTTATGTACAAACTAACCGAACCAGCAGTCTCTACCAGCGGAAAGTTGTCTTTTCGTCCACTTTTATGTCTTTGCCTTTATATCGTAATTACCACACTACACACAGGAGAATTATAGGTGTAACCTTAAGGGACAAGAAGAGGGCAGAACCAGTCAGCGAACAAACGGGTGTTAAGGACCTCTTAGTCGAAACCAAGAAGAAATGGTCATGGGCAGGGCATGTAGTGCGTAGGCAAGATAACCGCTGGTAATTAAGAGTAACTGACTGGATTCCAATAGAAGGCAAACGCACGAGGGGGAGAGAAAGTTAGGTGGGAAGATGAGCTTAAGAAGTTTGCGGGTATAACGTGGCAGCAGCAAGCACAGGACCGGTTTGATAGGCGCAACATGGGAGAGCCATTTGCCCTGCAGTGGGCGTAGTCAGGCTGGTGATGATGATGACCATACAACAGTTAAAGGCTCCAAATAATGCGCCTATACTTTCCTTGGCTTCAGTGTCTGTTCGTTTCATTAGAATGTGCTATAGAGGTTGCATGAAATGGAACAGGTGCCCCAGACAGGCTGGGCGACGTTTCGGTAGATGGACCTGTTTTCCTCAAAGGGGCCTCGATATTGTCACGTGGCCGTGACGATGAAGAAGGCTCCAGCAGGACTCGGAAATACAGAATCCTTTGTTTAGGTGAGCTTGCGCCCGGCAAATGAAAGGTCAAAGTAAAAGCATTTCAAGCTGTACACTGATAGCGATGTGAACAGTGTCGACCACCCAGTAATCCGCCAAGCGGTAAAGCGCGTCGGCATTTATACATGTGTCATCGAAGGTTCCGGCGTTATCGCTGGTGGCCACGTATGTTCCAGAATAAACTCTAATGTTCACGTTGTGCTTGTAATCTTATTGGAAGGCTATAAAATAATATCGAAGGTTCCCAGTCATACGGGCGTGGTTCTCGCAAGTCAGTAGTTGCGCGTGTAATTGGTCGGTTACCTTAAAAAAGGGGAGAAGAGCACGCGTGGCAATATCCTTGGCTTGTTTGTATTAAATGGATGACAAGGCGCCCTTGACAAAGACACGTCCACCTATCGAAACGTCGGCCGGCCTCTCTGAGGCCTACCATTCCTGTTGATACAACCCCCAGCAGGGTGCATGATTCAGCGTCTCTGGGGAGGGGCACTATTGGGCCGGAGAAAATATTCCGCCAGCTCCACTCCGTGAAAGCAGTCGAAACAGCGAAGCTGATGTCCCTCCCCTCGTCATGCTATTGTCTTTCTATGTTTTGCAAGTCTTTTCCAAGTATTTCTGTGTTGCATCATTTCTCTTTATTTGACACCCTATGTGAAGCTACGGGGTGGGGAATGTGAGTAGTCTTGGCCATCCTGGAAGAGCGAATGCTACAAAGAACCGGCAGCCGCTTTTATACTCTTTCTCTGAGCCTACTTCTAGCAGACATCTGAGTTTTGACACGCCTTTCCACTCTTTCAGACAGCTGCGTTGCGTTCTGACGCGCTTTCCGCCGAGCATCGTCCTCGCCAATACAGGCGCGCCTCTCAGCGCGTGGTCTTGTCGCTTCTTTCTATGTACTCTCTTAGCACTGTTTTAGATGTGAAGCATCTTATGGCGGAGTTCAATCCGGTGGTGGTGGTGGTGTGCCGCGTGACCACCCTTACTGCGCATGCGCAAACCTTCTCCACTTCCCCTCTCCACTCCCTCTCACCCCTTTCCCTCTCCACATCACCTCTCCCCTTCCCTGTCCCCCTCTCATTTCCCTTTCCCACCCCCTGTCCACTCCCCTCTCCCCTCCTCTCCCCCTCTCCACATCACCTCACCACTTCCCCTCTCCATTCCCCCTCTCCACTTCCCCTCTCCCCTTTCCCCCTCACCACTCCACGTCTGAAACGTGGGCTCTACATGCCGAAACACTGCTTCGCATCGCCTCATGGTCCCCTTTAGCGGGAGATGGTGTGATTTTTTTCCGAAGCTCAGTATTTACCAACAAGCCCGCATTAACGCTCTATATCAGTTCTTGCTTTCGGTTTTTCTTCGGCCCTTGTCATATCTCGCAGTGCATTACAAGATGAAGTTGTAGGAACTACCCCGTTGCAACCTTATTAGCCTCCTATTGGCTCGCCCTCTCCACCGAGCATCACCTTCGCCACACTCCAGACGCGCCTCTCACTGGCTCGCCCTCCCCACCCAGCATCACCCTCGCCACTCCATAGGCTAGACACCGCATTTCCCTTTCCACCAAGCTTCACTGTCGTCTTTCTAATGACGGCATAGCCGTCCCCCTTCGTAGCGCGCCTCACACTCGCCACACCGCAAGACCACGTCAGCCAGCGCTGAGCGAAATCCGGCGGACGGCGAAGCGTCAACTGAGAACATTTTCGCTGTTGAAGAGATGGGAAGAGCGAGTTTAATTCGTACCTGAGCGACAGACGGAGCTGATGCGGCATATCGATGGTCCAGTGGTAAGCCTTGTCGACGTAGCCGGACGGTTCCCCAGAGTCGCGGTTTTTGACGATGCTGTCCAGCCTCTCCTTCGTTCGTAAGAAAGAGAAGCAGTTCGTGATGCCATCTCCTTGCCACCGATGGCCTTGAATGCCGAGCTGCCGGTACATGTTTTCGATAGTGTCCAGCTCGGCGTTGTTGCTGACGTCGAATCCTGCGCGTCATGGCACAACGGGAAGCTTCTATACTGGACTTGTAGTGAAGCCAGTTCAAAAAAAGTGCAAAAACAACAACAACAACAAACACTTAGTGGCGACTTAGCGTTGTATCGTTACCTCTAATTACCTTCCTCTTTCCTTTCTGTCTACTTTTTGTCTACCTTTCTGTCTACTTCGTTTTTCTTGTGTTGTCCGTTCTAAGCGCGACATAACCTACAATAAGATGTGCACGAACTCGCCCAGCAAGAAGGTTTAAGGTAATTACCTTCGGTTACGATCAGGGTGGCTAGGCTGGTGTTCAGTGATGGTGACTGCCGTGTTCGTTTATATTGGCTACTGTTGGGTTCCCCATCAAGGTAGGGCGGCTAAACCATTCTAGGTAAACTGCTTTGCTAGCTAAGAATCGGCAGCATTAATGAACAGTAGCGAAGGGTGCTTGTCGTTCGACTAAATACGGTAGGCCAACCACGCGCAAACGGTCGGCTTCGCGCAAACTCATTCACGCCAACTGGCGACCACTTCACGGCAACTCATTAATAGATGCTGCGCACGAATACTGCTCGAGCTGTGTTAACGTACCGTGACTTGAAGGCTTGTTCCGTAAAGCAAGGAAATTGGAGCTGTGATATATATATATATATATATATATATATATATATATATATATATATATATATATATATATATATATATATATATATATATATATATATATATATATATGTGTGTGTGTGTTTGTGTGTGTGAACGCAATGCAACTCACGTTTACGTTAGCGAAAAAGAAACATTAAATGCTGCTTCATTACCTATCTTGTTGATCATTTCGGGTTCATTGCATCGGACAGTTTGTATGGCTCCCCGGAGCACTTCCTTGTCGTCGACGCTGGATACGGACAGCAGCACGTTCATCGCCTTCGTGACAGAGACTGCAGGAAAAGTGTGGTACATCGCAGATTACAGCGACGATCAGATCCAATTAACTACACCGAATGCTGAAAGGAACATCCACCGCCTACTTTTTTCTCCATTGTAGATCGGCGACAGCATTATCTGTCACAATGGCATGACTGAAATTCAGCGCTAGATGAAGGTTTGGAGTGATGAAAAAAATCCACGCCATCTCCACGAAGGGAATGCTGATGAGTGGGGCGAAGCTCCAACGCTAACTAGCGCGTGTGCCGAGTGTGCAGCAGAGCCGGGGAGTGCAGGTGTGTGCCGCGCCGTCTGAGCGGCGGCGCGCCATCTAGCAGGCGCCCTTTGAATTATAGCGTAGCTGCGCATCTAGCGGGAGCAATGAGAACTAGCGTACACGGCGCGAGGGACATAGTGTGCGTAGGTTTTGGCACGTAAAACCACTACAATTATAAACAGACTATGATTATTTCAGCGGCTTTCTTAGCTCTTTTTAGCTATATTTTAGCTGTTTTTTTAATGAACAATTTCAAAGCGGGCTATTTTGGTGAAATCTGAAAATAGATTGCTTTGATCTCGTACCGATTATAAACTGCTCCTTTGGCGGCAGTTATATGTGATTGTGGTTACATTTATAATTTGCAGCTTCGATATTTCGAAAAAGCGGTTTCTAGCAATAATTGCGAAACGATAAAATTCAACCAAATTCAACGGCATTTGCCATTGAATTTGGATGAATCTGATTACGCCACAATAATTACAAGAGGCCACTTTTTCTATATGTCAAAGCTGAGATGGGTCTTCGCATGAAGAACTTCAATTCTGCCAACTCAACTAATGGAATATTTCATTAATTCATTTTTTGAAGTACTGTCCCAAATGTCTTTAACCATCTTAAGATGCCTGCCGCTACAGAAAAAAGAAGTTCTGAAGGCAGCGAGCAAATATCGCATTTTCCTGATATTTGAGAATTTTGGACAAATTTCTTGAAACAACACGGTATAACTATGTACTGCTATTTTTCGTTGCTTTACGCATTTTATATAACACCTTCGGACTTGAAGGTATGTCTGCACAGATTTGCTGAATCGCATAGACCGCGATGCTTCGTACTGCTTTATCTGCTATCCGTAATATAATTCTGCCGGGAAGCGTAATTCCTTATATATTACGCGCCACTGGCGGTACTTCTTTTCGCATGAAACTAATGTAATGAATATCAAAAAGCAAGCAGGCACTGGGCAAGATATAGCACTGACTATAACTTCGGGTGACAATCAAGGAACGTTAGTCCAACAACATGGTAAACACAATAACTGTAATTATTTTGCGTGGATGTAGAGGAGCATGCTCAAAAAAATGGCGCCATAAGAATAGTAAGCCGCAAAGATAGACGCAAGAAAAAAATTGCACCATCTCCCGCTAAAGGGGACCATGCGGCGATGCGAAGCCGGAGCACTTGCACGATCGCGTTCCGTTGGCATTCGTTGGGCATGGACCTCGGACATGCTACCAACCTCGCGTCGCGGAACCCGAAGAGGAACAATACGCGCGTCGTGTCTTCCCTCTAGCCTGGCCATTAATTCTCACAGGGCAAGTGGGGAACGCGGTCGACAGGCGCGCGAGAGGGAGGCAGCGTAGGAGAGGAGAGGGGAAGGGGACGCGCATGTGCTGGCGCTCATCGCGGTGCAGCGCAGGAGAGAATTTCGAACGCGGTCGACAGGCGCGCGAGGGGGAGGCTGCGTAGGAGAGGAGAGAGAGGGGAAGGGGACGCGCATGCGCTGGCGCTCATCGCGGCGCTGCGCAGGAGAGAATTTCGAACGCGGTCGACAGGCGCACGAGAGGGAGCCAGTGTAGGAGAGGAGAGAGAGGGAAAGGGGACGCGCATGCGCTGGCGCTCATCGCGGCGCTGCGCAGGAGAGAATTTCGGCATGTCGAGCCCGCATTTCAGAGGAGTCAACCGAAGCAAGTGCTGGACTAAACGCGCGCAGCGCTCTACCACTTGAAGGAGAGGAGACTAGAGGAGGAGAGTAGCGCATGCGCCGCCAGAGCAGAAGCGAGAACGCAGGAAAAGCGCAAGCAGGTGCTGGTAGATAAGTGGAGAGAGTAACGCGCAGCTGTTGGAGAGAGGGAAGGAGGAGAGTTGCGCATGCGTAGCGTAAGTGCGAACTACCAGGCCGCGGGACATACCCCCGAGCAAGAGATGCTCCGCATCTAAAAAATTCGGCAGATGCCACTCATTCTGGGAAGCAAGGTCTGAGTACGCGCTAGTTGGTATTCCATTTCAAATTGTGAGAACAGCGCAAAAGAAGACACGGGACAAATAGACCAACGACCATTGGGTGTTCATTGTGGACTACCATTGGGTGTTCAAACTGCTATGTATACCCCCCCCCCCCGCCCCCACTGTAATGCGTGAATGGCGCTGTGCGTACGAGTAAATAAATAAATAAATAAATAAATAAATAAATAAATAAATAAATAAATAAATAAAGACGAGCGCTGCTGCACTCGTCTTCGTTGGTCTATTTGTCCCGTGTCTCTATTTGCGCTGTAATCACAATAATTTTGGGAGTCGATGTCATGCGAAACAGTAAGCAATTAGTGGCCTCTAGGGAATTTTTAAAATTGGTTTGAGTCAGGCGTTGCGATTTGGACCGACATCTTTGCGCATGAGTAGTTATGGGTATATAGTGGTATAGCCCGTAGCGAGGAATTTTTTTTCGGGGTGGTGGGTAGGGGAGCACTTGCTCAATACCTTGCTTTTAGATAGATAGATAGATAGATAGATAGATAGATAGATAGATAGATAGATAGATAGATAGATAGATAGATAGATAGATAGATAGATAGATAGATAGATAGATAGATAGATAGATAGATAGATAGATAGATAGATAGATAGATAGATAGATAGATAGATAGATAGATAGATAGATAGATAGATAGATAGATAGAACAGACTGTTGGGCGAGTTGGTAACGTATTATGTGAAAACTGCGCGAAAAACGTAGACAACGTACGTGTCGTCCGTTTCTTCCTTTGTCTACGCTTTTTCGCGCAGTTTTCACATAATAGATGGATATGGTCAAAGTGCCTGTGGTTCGCTAAGAAATGCTTTGCATTTAATACTCAAAACACGTAGTCGGGTGACAACAATTTCACATTAAATTGAGTACCGAAAAAACTTCCCGCTGCAACCAGTAAGGTCCAACATCAATGCTGCTTTGCTGCTTTACAAAAAAGGAAAACAAAGAACTTCAGTGTTATTTACGATGTACCCTAGCTATGAAACATTACTCGGATACACAGCGCATTACACTCGCTGCGCGAAGTTAGTAGCGAGAAATCTTGCGTACACGCCGAAAACGTCGAGGAGGTGAAACAATTACGAGGCTGTCAATGTGAGCCCTGTTCACATATGGCCGACTGATAGCAGACATAACTAACCGTTACGAGCATATAATTTTCGTACCTCCATGCCAGAGATGATCCAGAAGTTTTCTTGCGATGTCGACGCCCGCAGTGAACTTTTTGTCCGATGAAACACTGGAAGTCTTGAGATCCAAGAAGAAAAGAGCAAGGCGGCCTTCGTGTTTACCCCCATCTGAAAGAAAGTTTCTGCTTTAAAACACAAGAAGTAAAGCTGACGGATGGAAACGCAATTTATCGATTTATTTATTCCAAATACCCCTAAAGGCCTTCAACGAGGGTATTACACAGGAGGAGATATCACAACAAATTCGGAATAATAATAACTGAGTGAGTAAAACAGGAAATGAAACCATAATCATGTCAATTGTCTGATATACAGTAAGTGAGATCAAAAAGCAATAAATGCAAAGTACAATTTAGTTTGAATTAGAAACCCACAGTAATTAAACACAAGTGGTAAACAGAAGTTATGGTAGACAGTCACGGAATGTCGACATAAATATAGATTATATAAAATACACAGTGCGTACAAAAATTAACAGAAACATAAAAATACAGATTTGATATGCAAAATGAAAAAAAAAGCGCTGACGAAATGGAAGATAAAAAAAATAACATGAGAACGGTACAGCATAAACAACTTCATGATATAAAAAATGGAACTCTAACTGCAAAAAAAAAATGAAGATGGCATTCTGTGTACCCGAAAATTAACAGGTTTCGCATACAATTAGAAGTATTAAAGTTCCACAGAATAAGTCATCGCATAAACATGACAAAACATAAATATAAAGCCATAATAACAAGATAGGCTAACACATGCACGCCATTCCAAGGATTTCTACGCGAGAGCTACAACACAGACGCAAATCACTGACACATCTGCCGGTGTCGCAACTTCGCAATTTCGCAAATCGCAATTTCGTCTTAGTAAGCTGGAAAGGAAATGAGCACAGCCATTTCACGCCTGTGAGGAACGTAGTCCGGATATGAATGAACACGAGGCCCCTGTCGCCATTCCCGATTTTGATGAAATTCAGTCTAGGCGCAGGTTTTAGGTACAGAACAATGAATTCGAAGTTAGCTTTGCGAAAAAAAAATATTGTACACCTAAAAAGAAAAACGCAGATTTTTCACTTTTGCTGAACTTTGAGCGCACCTTGCCAAAAAACTACACTTAGTCGCAGTATTTATTCTGGGAAAAGTATAAGTGAAGTGAAATCTTATGCGTATTTTATTTCCGATTGCTGTGGAAGGACACTGGAGAAAATATCGCCAACACGGCAAAGGGCGCAAAATAGCTGTATTTCAGGAATTTATTGCTGCTGACATGTTAAACTGAGGATAGTAACACTGGGTGGATATTGACTTGAGTATTTCCCCTTTCTTTCGAGGTAATTTTCGTGGGTTTTCCACACGCTGTCGTATTCTGAAGTTGTGGTAAAACATGTGTGGTTTACCAAAACGTCCAGGCTTGAAAATAGTTTTCTCAAAAAGGCCATTTTAAATTTTTTCTTGAAAACCTATCCAGCAATAGTGCTTATCTTTATTTCCTCAATTGCGGAGCCAGTATTTTACTGACATAAATGAGGACTAAAAGGTGACCAGGTTTAGAGCTCACAATAGTAGCCACTGCGGCACCACGTGACGTGATGTCGATGGCTAAACTCTTTTAAGAATAACACGCCTAGAACGACAAGGTGCTTTTTATAAAGATAGGCCAAAACATCTTCCAACTTGTTTGAAACACTTATTGCTGTTCATAGAACCTACGTGCTTTAAAAGAACGTATGATATAGTTGCTAGCTACCCGCGTATGTGTAAACATAGCACCCTTTTCTTGCTCCACAGTTGCTTCATATAGGCCCGTATTCACAAAAATATCTTCCGCGTCGTGATTTCACCAAATGACGATGGGAGACATATTACTGGAGCCGGCTGACCAATGGTAAAACGCATTTACCAAAGAGAAGCTTTGTGAATTCGGCATACAGTTTTACAGCAGTGCTTTTATGCTCGATGTTTGCTGTGTGTGGTAGATAGAAAATTATAATCACGAACCGGCACGTGCTCTTTTCATGCTCTTTTTCTTCTTCTGCTTCGCTCCCAGAACACGTGCGCCTATTTGTTCGGCGTGGGATGGAATAACTCTGATGGGCGAGAGAACGATTACATAGAGAAAGAAGGAGATAGAGAGAGAGAAAAAAAGGAGATAGAATGAAAGAAAAAGAGAAAGAGAGAAATTCTTGGCGAAAAAAAAATTTCTTGGCGAGGCGAGATTCGAGCCCGCGTACCCACGGTCCGAAGGCGGCCGTCGTAACCTCTCGGCTATCCAGGCACACTAGCAGAGCCTAACATAGCCTTGTGTAGTATAGTATAGCAAGGGGTGGGAAAGGAAAGTGAGGGCGAGGAGGAGGGAAAGGAGGAGGGGTAAAGAGTACAGAGAGTGAGAAAGAGAAAGGTGGAAGGAAAGAGAAACAGATATGCATAGAAAGAAAGGGAAAAATATACAAGGCGACAGAACGACTACAAAGGCACACGGGCGCATACAGATAAAAAAAAAACATAGAAAGAAAACAGCGCACGCACAGCCATGTATAGTATAGAATATCAAGGGCTGGGAAAGAGAGAGATGAGACGTTAATAGCCTAGCTAAGTCAGGACCATCTAGGTGCTCACCAGTTCTGCTGTGATCCATTCTTGCGCGACTTTGTGCAAGTTGCGCTAATTTTATTGCGATAGGAATTATAAGGACACTCTCGACGGCTTGCTGCTGTCGCAGTCATGTTCCGTATAAAGTCCACATCAATAAGATCTGCCCGCGCATCGTCTGTTCTACCCGTAGGTGAAAGCACGCGAGCGGTGGCGACGGACGCGGCCAAAGCAGAGATCAAACGAGCCGGGTAATCTCCGTCGTTCGGAGGGCGCGTGCGATAACATTCCCCGCGTGCGACGCCTGCCATCGAATGCTGCTCAAGCAGGGAGGAAACGCCCCACCCGTCTTGAAGGAGCATGAAAGGACGCCGAGGGGGTGGGGGGTTCATTCGAGCAGCAACTGTGAACTTTGATTCTAAGGGCGCGGTCGAGAACGCTGGCGCGCGCGCTATCTCGGCAGGCATCAGCAGAGGGCTCGTATACCCTACCACATGCTGCGCTCTCAACGCGAAGAGACTGTGCGGAAAGAGCACCTCTCCCTGGAGCGGCCGTATTCTCTTGCACCAGCGTTTTGTAGAGTTTCGCGAGACCGGATCCAAAAGAGTTGGCTGCCAGCCTTACTTCGCCTAACATTACAATTTGTTACTATCGCATGCATTGTTCCACCCTTGCCGTTAAACTTATTTTTTTCTAGAATAATGATTTTAAAATGTTGTCTCTGAGCTGCGTAATGCGCAGCGCCGAACACGTTATTTCTGATACCACCTGTGCTACGTTTTTCTTTTTGTGCACCTATCCTGACCTTGATGTAATTATTTCTGCATTTCAATTCAATAACAAGCTACCTGGTTGCTGCTTTTCCTAACTTCATTGTCTGCTGGCTTCGTGTGGCTGTATCCAATAAAGTGATCTTGCCACTCGCCACTTCCTGTGCTCTCGCGCATCCGAATGGTACGAACTGGTAGGAACATGCTAACTCTGCAGAATGTTATCAATCACATCATATTGATCACCATGTGACCATAAATTAACACAAGGTTTGCTCACTATTCTTTCAGACGAAAAAAATATTTACACTCGCCTCTTGCCTTGCAGGTTACCCAGTAGAACGCCGTTCCGCAATCCCTTGGCAATATTAAGAAATTAGCTTCTTTTCGAACGACTCTACTAACATACTTGAATGCCATACTTGGCTTATTAGCTGATCTGTTAAGAAATTATCTGACTGATCTTTTGTCGGATATGTCGGATCTTTGTCGGATCTTTTGTCGGTTTCCTAGCTACTTTTGAAACCAGTCATATTTTTGTTGCACTTACTTTAATAGTTATGGAGGTCGACCTTTTGTTATTTCATTGCATAATCATTCCATTATGCTATCATCAATTGCGCTGTCTCTCTTTAATTGTGAAATTAGTGAGTCCTTTATTTAAGCATTAATATGCTTATTACACTCTTTTGTTTTGAGTTTGTTGCTGTACTAACAGTCCCGCTGCTTGTTGTCCCTCCCCCCATGCTAGGCCCTTAGGGAAATAAATGAAATAAAATTCGGCAGAGCCCACACCTTGTGGGAATCGGTTTCATGCGAAGAAGTCAGCTTGTAGTTTTATGGTGCATTGTTTTTTTGCTTTGAGTCAAGCGTTACGAGGTGGATCGAGGTGTTTTACAGCGAAAGCTGTTATGAGATCATTTCACCGGCCGTTTTTGGCGCCGTAGTTGTCCGCCGCCGCCGCCGCCGGTGTCCGTAACCAGTATCGCTCGAAATAAAAAAAAAAACGAAATAAGAAAAAATTCCAGGATGGAACTAGGTTCGAACCTGGGCCCTCTGCGTCGGAGCCCAGTATTCAACCTCTGAGCCATGCCGGTGCTTGAAACTGCTTTGCATAAAGGTCCTATACAGGCTTCATGTCGGGAAGGAACCACATTAGCATATGCAATATAGTGTGGTAGAAGAGTAAAATAAGCACCAAGCGTCGCACAACGAGAATTCTGTAACCAGGCGTCACACAATGCGAACTGCGCAACGAGTAGGTTGTTGAATGCTTCCAACCAATTACAAAGGGCTCTGCCATAATTCTTCATCGTCATCAGGCACAGCATCAACAAAGTTCGCATAATGCCTTACATGCGTTTAGCAGGTACAAACGCTCTCCGTAGAATGACGAAAAATGGCACAGTGCCTGCTGCCCTACTTCTCAAAAATTACAATGATCTATAGCTTAGTGGGTTCCTCGCAAGTGCACTTGTATTGGTTGCCAAGGAAGCCCATAAGCGCATGATCCACTTCCTCGGGGTCTCAGTAAAATTACAATGATTTATATCGTAGTGGGTTGCTCGCAAGTGCACTTGTATTGATTGCCAAGGAAGCCCATAAGCGCATGATCCATTTCCTCGGGGTCTCAGTAAAGTTCTTCGCCCCCCCCCCCGTTTCTCTCCCACGTGAACGTATGTTATACAGCATGACGGGAGAGGGAAATAGCGACCGGGCGTTACCCAATGCAAATTACATAACTGGTTGGCCGTTTAAAGATTCCAACACATTACAAAGGGCTGAGCTATAATTCTTCATCGTCATCAGTCGTCGCGTCAACAAAGTGCACATAATGCCTTACAGACGTGTAGCTGGTGCCTCGCTTCTCCGCAGAATGACAAATAATGGCTTAGTAGGTGCTTCCCAACTTCACAAAATCTGTGATTTATGGCGTAGTGGGTACCTTTCTAGTGTACTTGTATTGTAGCCCCAAGAGAGCTTAACGGGCTCTAGAAACGCCGCTCTTCCAGCTTTCGCTGTGACTGTGCTGCGGTTTCAGCGCAGGCCTGGCGTTTTTTTGTAAGTGTAGTAGTTGTGTGACATGACGCCTGCATCGTGGGAGTACATATGTAGCGCTTATTGCTTTGTTATAAAATTAGATAGCCAGCACCACAACCACAATTTACGTCGCACCGACATTACCCTTGCATAGGACGTTTTTCCAAAGGAGTTTCCAGACCTGGCGTGGCTCTGTGGTTGACTACCTGAATGCCACGAAGAATGTTTGGGTTTGATTCCTGCTGGGATCCTGATTTTTATTCTTTCCATTCGTCGGGTCAACGCTGCCCGTGTCGGTTTTTACCAATAGATATAAACTATCAATCACCTGTGGCACATACCCGTTTACCAAGGGTATACCCGTACCCGTAGCGCCCGTATACCCGTACCACGGGTATACGGGCGCATACCCGTATACCACGGCCCCTGGTAAACGGGTATGTGCCATACCTGTCTACAGGAAAGGGTTTGACGGCGTACGCGACAGGATTTTCACGTTATTCATGTCATGGCCAGACAATCATATTCGTCAAGTCCTCTTACCCTCTCAAGCAAATTTTGGTCTACACCAAGTTAAGGAGGGGGTCACGAGAGCACCCAGACTTAGGCGGCTAGATAGATAGATAGATAGATAGATAGATAGATAGATAGATAGATAGATAGATAGATAGATAGATAGATAGATAGATAGATAGATAGATAGATAGATAGATAGATAGATAGATAGATAGATAGATAGATAGATAGATAGCGTACGCAGGGTTCCCCTTCAGGGGGGGGGGGCGAAGGCGGGGGAAGGTTCATCGCAGCGCCCCCCCCCTCCCTATTAAGTCAGTGTATGGGGCAGACTTTGCGCCCCCCCCTCTTATGTGACTAGGGGGGGGGCAGCCCCCCTGCCCCCCTCTGCGCACGCCTATGGATAGATAGAGACGTAGATAGAAACGCTGAATGTGCCAAAGGTTCGCTAAGCAATGTTTCGCATTTAAAATGAATTAACATGTCTCATCCAACCTCGCTTGCTTATTTTTCGCCAAGCAGTTGGCCGGAAATTGTTCCGCCTGAGCATCTCCCGAATGGGAGGTGTCTGTCACCACGTGTTGAACAGCCCAGTGTCTCGCAGGAAGACCAGCGAAAAGGTTGTCAAAGGCACAGGACATTTGAAGACGTCATTTTTCCGGAAGGGCCCGCGGCAACGAGGAGGAGTGTGCAACGAATTTTGCGTATAATGCACATTACATGTGTCATCGTCGTCTACATGCCTGTGCGTGTTGTTATAGTCAGGCCTCGTGCATGTTTTGTGGCCGGTTACTTGCAGCTTGCTTCAAGTCAAAAAAAAAAAGTCACAGTTTCGCCGCAAGGGCGAGGCAATGAATTCGATAGCAATAAATTGGAATGTCGCACGAAGACGGCAAGCAGCCCGAAACGCACAACGCGCTGCTGAAGCACAAAGGACACACGAAAAGAACACAGACAGGACGAGCGCGAACTAACAACGTTCACAGCTCCACTCTTAAAGCGGGGTTCTCAAACGCAAAGAAGGGCGCACGAAATGAACGCACAGGTACACACAGGACGAGCGCGAACTAACAACTGTCACAGTTGTTACTTCCTTGTGTTTAAGCAGCGCGCTCCTTTCGCAAACGGGGCCGCTGCAGCGAGCGAAGTGACATTCGTGCGCTCTGTAACATCAACGCAAACTTTCCGGTAAAAGAACAAGATAACCCCCCCCCCCCCCAATGAAGAGAAGCGCGCGCACGCGAGGATGACTACGCCCTGTAGGACGAAGTACATATGGTAGCACCGAGTGGGGCGACGACCTCTAAAGCGCGCCCTTCGCAATATCTCGCTGATAATGCAGAGAACACGCTGAAATGCCACAGAGATCGGCGTACCGCCAGCGGTAAATTGTGTATATAAATAGTATGCTGAGAACCGTACGCTTCATGGCCGAGCCGTCTAACGCCGCGCGCTGCGGAGCGAGGGGTCGCCGTTCGAATCTGCGCTTCGGAAAGTATTTTTATTTGTGGTATATATGTATATATATGCGGGACATGACGGCGACGCCGACGGAAATGGGCCTTCCATCACTTCGGGATATTCTCGCAGCCGCCGTTGCCTTTCCCGTTCCCTAGTATTCTCTCGTACGTACTCGGGGTTTCGGCTCGGCGCCGTCGCTTCGCAGCCATTTGTTGGGCTAACCGTTGCCTTCTTCATTTTTAGCGGACCAGTGGTGAGTAGTGAGATGTACCCAATTTCTGTGGCACGATAGTTTTTTGGTTCGCCGGAGAAGGAACGATTTGCTGAACAGCTTCGCTGTTAAAAATCATCATCACATGACGTCGCAGCTTGGTCAAACGTGGGCCGATCACGGAGGCATTGCAAGACCAGGCGAGGTGCCTCCGATCCGGGAGGCAGTGCAAAAGGACACTAGGCGCAGAAAGCTTTCGAAAGGGGGCGAGGCAGGATCAGTACATCGACTGAGAAGAAGATGATGGCTTTGACCTTCTAATCGTCTTAGGTCAATGCATAAGGATCACTGTGGCTTTCACTTTGCTTGAGAAGAATGTAAGCTGAAGCAAACAGAGTGAATTTTCTCGTTACAGAACAAACAAAACACTAACTAACTAACTAACTAACTAACTAACTAACTAACTAACTAACTAACTAACTAACTAACTAACTAACTAACTAACTAACTAACTAACTAACAAGGGCGGGGTCAGAACTTCTTTTCAGGAATGGAAGGTGTCCGGCCCCTTTTACGCGTGTTAGTGCGTGTGCTTGTGCGCGCGCGTGTATTATACAGATACAAAATGTAAATATTCAGGATAGGGTGGTTCTCCAACCTTCCCCCCTCCCCCCACTTACCTCCCTGGCCTCTCCAATGCTAACTAACCAACTAACTAACGAACTAGGACATCACCTGTGGTTTGTCGGATGTACCGCAGAAACTTGGGCACTTCTTCGGAACGCCGGCACCACCGGAAGCAGTCGCACGGCATGCCGTGATAGAACAACACTGCCGATCCTTCTTCGTTGAAGGTGACGTCAGACTCGATAGCGTTGGCTCCCAGCTTTATGCCCTCGTCCACTTGCCAGACCGTGTTCGTCATGTGGTAGATGTTGTAGATGGGCCGCAGATCTGAGGCGCTCGCCTAGGTAGAAGGAGATTAGCTGTTATTAAAAGGACACTAAAGAGAAACAATGAATCGGCCTAGATCGATAAATTTTGCTCTGAGAACTCTGATGTGTTTAATTTCGCCATCATAGATTTATTAATAGTGGAGAAAGTCAAGTTGAAAGTTTCATTTTTAAATTTCGCGCCGAAATCTCCCTGCGTGACGTCACGGATTTCAAAGTGTATTTGTCGTATTTTGGCGCCATTGACTCAACAAAATTACCCCAAATTTGGTGTGTTAAGTCAATGGCCCCCCTCAGAGGACAATGTACTTCATTTTTACCGATTAGGTACTACGTAGTCCCTAATAGGCGCCGTCAAAACATGTGACGTCACGGTAAATGGTGCGGAAAAATCAAGGTGGCGTCGCCAGCCACATTTTGTTTTTGCGCGTTTCCTCGCTTACTAAGCGTCTCCTCGCAGCAAGCGTGGTGTTTTTAGTATCGTGAGAGAGTACTTTACTAATATGAGAAAAATCGTTTTGCTCTTTAGTGTCCCTTTAAGGGAAAAGCCTTAGATGCCTCATCAAGCGCTGACACACTGACGCCATCATGACGTCCCATTACAAGGTGACGTCATTAAATGACAACGTCGCTTGGTCAAAGGTGGGCCGATCACGGGGCAGTGCAAAAGCGGGTGAGGTGCAAAAACGTGCAATGCCTCCGATCCTGGAGACAGTGCGAAACCACGTTAGACGCAGGAAGCCTTCGGAGGGGGACGGGGGATGATCAATAGATCGACTGTGAAGGTCCTTGGTCCTTTACTGTTCTTAATCTGCGTAATTCAAAAAGGCCACGATATTGACTTCCAGTGGTTACCTGGCCACTGTGGCATCAGTGGAAATGATTCTGCCGATCACGCTGCTCGCGCATCACATCAGGAAGCAAACATCGTTCCAATTCCGCTTTCAAGGACAGACGCTGCAAGGCAAATTCGACAACTGGCCCGCAGTCTGACACTGACGGAGTGGAACGCACCAAGCATAAGACATACCAGACTACATCAACTGAACCCTTCACTGCAACTCCAACCTCTATCCGGCCTTCATCGACGCGAAGCTTCGCTTCTCTATCGCCTTTGGTTGGGAATTGCTTTTACGAAGGCATATATAACGTTAATCGGAATGACTGACAGCGCGACATGCGATTTTACAGCGAAAGCTGTTATGAGATCATTTAAGCGGCCGTTTTTGGCGCTGTAGTTGTCCGCCGCCGCCGCCGGTGCCCGTAACCACTATCACTCGAAATAAGAAAAAAAAAACGAAATAAGAAAAAAATTGCAGAATGGAACGAGGTTCGAACCTGGGCCCTCTGCGTGGGAGCCCAGTATTGAACCTCTGAGCCATGCCGTTTTTTTTTTTCTTTCATGGTATTTATCACACTTAGTATTACAGTGCACAATAATAGCACAAATAAAGCAAGCAAAGGTACAATCACATAGCGACAATATGCGCTCAAGCGTTACTAAGTGCACACTCGATGGCTAACACAACGTGCAGTAGAACGGTGAGAGTTCTTCACATCCTGTTATACTAGAAAGGTGGTGAGGCCGAGCACCTCACCAAGAGGGGGTACCAGTCCGGTCTAAAGTCCAGGTCATCATAAATGTCCTTTAGCTGAATAGTCATGCGAATGAAGTGCATGCTTGAAGAAATGGTGGGTTCTGCGTTACGGTCCTGCATACGTGTCTTCCATAAGCTATGCATACCCATGAGGAAAAACATATCATATGGCACTTCATCAAGCGATGTTGGTATAAGATAACGTATGGTGTGAGAATTGACGACAAAACGTTTCTTCAGTGCTCTCTGAAGGACATCCCAGAACAGAATAGCGTCTTTGCAGCTAATAAAGCAATGTTCTATTGTTTCCGGCACATCACATAGACGGCAGTTAACAGAAGAGACAAAAATACCTTTTCTTTTCAACCATGTGCTTACCGGAAGTGTTTCAGAGTGGAGTTTATAGAAAAATGTTTTTGAATTAGGAGGAATATACATTTTGCGCACACGTTTCAACACATCGTGGCCTGAAAGATCGGAGTACAATGAACGGTACAGCGGAGGCGGGAAGAGCATAGTTAGTAAATCCTTATATAGTACCTTGCGCGAGACTGTGTACAGGTATTCCATGGAAAAGCGAGCTTTAAGGAACCGAACTGCGAGGTAAACTTCCTGCATGAATCCCCACAAACACGGGCGTTCGGAGAAGTTTGATGAAACAACTAAGTCTGGCAAGCAATCAACAAGTGTAACCTGCAAGAATGAACGGATTACGGGGTGGGAATTGTCTCGAAAAAAGAAGAACCGTGAAACTGTTTGCCATAGATAAAGATGTACTAATCCCAACCCACCCTCACTAACTGGCCTGAAAATGTTGTCACGACGCATGGGCTCAAAAGTCGAAGACCATATGAAAGTAGCAAAAATTCGATGAAAGCGTTGTATATAAAATCTCGCGCAATGGATAAGTTGCAATACGTAGTAAAGCTTTGTTGCTAGGAAAGTATTGCAAGCTTCAGCTCTCCCGAATATTGAAAGTCGATGGGGAACAAATGTCTGGGCCTGTCGTTCAAGCTTAGGAACGCGCTCCTTCCAGTAATGCGCACTGAATCTATACGCGTCCAGTGGTACTCCGAGGTATTTGGCGGGATTCGTGTCCAATTAATCCCTGCGAACTGATTCGGCGTGGTACCCCACGAGCCAAACCATAGTCCTAAACTCTTAGAGGCATTTAAACGCGCTCCTGATACAACGCCAAACTTTTCAATTGTAGATACCACATTTTCTACACTTGGTTTATCTGTGCAAAAGAAAGCGACATCGTCTGCATAAGCTAATACTTTAACTTCACTGCCTAATATACTAAAGCCGCGAATACAACTGGACTGTATTATGCTTAAGCACAGCGGCTCTAGATAAAGTGCAAACAGAAGTGGTGACATCGGGCATCCCTGTTTCACCGAAGAGCAAATAGAAACAGGTTTCGAGAGTTGACCATTAACAATGAGACGAGTTGAGCATTCATTATAACAAAGTTTAACACCTTTAAGCACGACTGTGCCAACATTGGCATGCTCAAGTAGAGAAAAAAGGAAAGACGATGACTGTGCAGCCATCAATGGACCCATTACGATAAAGGAAATTGAGCAGGCAATTGACAACTTACCTTTATCGAAAACACCTGGCCCTGATGGCATCTCAGCTGAATTTTACAAAGCTTTTAAAAAAACGCTATCTCCCATATTGCTGGACATCTTTGAAATAAGTTATGACATGGAGACACTCCCGCGATCTTTTTGCAAAAGCCACACTGTTTTAATACCGAAAACCTCTGACAAGGAAAAGCTTCGCTCCGTCGAAGGTTACAGGCCAATATCGCTGTCAAATGTGGACTACAAATTTTTGCGAAAGTATTATCAAATAGATTGCAATTTGCGATGTCGATTCTCATTGGGTCTCATCAGACATGTGGAATTAGGGGCCGATCTATACAAAACAATATACACGTTGCTCGAACAGTTCTTCAGTTCTGCTATGGTTATCAAAAACAGCTTGCAATGCTACAGGTAGACCTTGCAAAAGCCTTTGATCGTGTTAGTCTGAGCCATGCCGGTGCTTGAAACTGCTTTGCAAAAAGGTCTTATACAGGCTTCATGTCGGGAAGGAACCACATTAGCATATGCAATATAGCGTGGTAGAAGAGTAAAATAAGCACCAAGCGTAGCACAACGCGAATTCTGTAACCAGGCGTCACACAATGCGAATTGCGCAACGAGTAGGTTGTTGAATGCTTCCAACCCATTACAAAGGGCTTCGCCATAATTCTTCATTGTCATCAGGCACAGCATCAACAAAGTGCGCATAACGCCTTAGATGCATTTAGCAGGTACCACGGCTCTCCGTAGAATGACGAAAAATGGCATAGTGCCTTCTTCCCTGCTTCTCAAAAATTACAATGATGTATGGCGTAGTGGGTTCCTCGCAAGTGCACTTGCATTGGTTGCCAAGGAAGCCCATAAGCCCATCATCCATTTCCTCAGGGTCTCAATCAATTTCTCCCCCCCCCCTATCTCTCTGTCTCACGTCAACGTATGTTATATTGCATGGTGGGAGAGCGAAATAGCGACCGCCAATCCCACAACGCGAATTATGTAACTGGTTAGTCGTTGAAAGCTTCCAACCCTTTACAAAGGGCTGAGCCCCAATTCTTCATCTTCATCAGTCGTCACATCAACAAAGTGCACATAATGACTTACAGATGTGTAGCTGGTATCTCGTTTCTGCGCAGAATGATGAATAATGGCGTTGGAGGTGCTTCCCAACTTCACAAATAATGTGATTTATGACGTAGTGGGTACCTTGCTAGTGTACTTCTATTAGTAGCCCCAAGAGAGTTTACAATGAGCTCTAGAAATGCTGCTTTTCAAGCTTTCGCTGTGACTGTGCTGCGCTTTCCGCACAGGCCTGGCGTTTTTTTTTTTTTTTTGCGGCACCGAAGAAAACATCGAACACTTGCTGTGCTACTGCCCTCGTTTTGCCTCGGAAAGACAAGTACTGTCCAACGCACTGCGGCGACTGGATGATCGGCCAATTTCCGTGCAGGTGCTACTACAGCACCGTCCACATCTCTCGACGGCCCACAAGGCAGTGAAAGCATTCTTGTGTTTTTTGAGAAGGACTGGCTTGTGCGAACGCCTCTGACTTGTGGTGTAATCCCGCACGCTGTAGTGAATGCACTGCATCTCTTCACTCTCTCTCTTTTTCCTCTTCCCTGCTCTCTATTTCTTGTCTTTCTATTCCCCTTCCTTGATCCCCCAGTGTACGGTAGCCAACCGGAATTGTTTCTGGTTACCCTCCCTACCTTCTCCTTTTTCTGTTTCCTTCCTGTTAATCTACATTCATTACCTGCCAAATAACACATCATCTTGTATACGTATATTTGCTGATGACAGCATTGTTTATCGTACCATAAAAAGTACTGATGATCACCAATCCCTCCAATGTGACCTGGATTGCATTAACAACTGCTGTAAAACATGGCTAATGACTCTTACATTTCAAAATGTAAAATTATGTCATTTACCCGTAAATCAGTTCGTTCGCTCTTTCCTTACAACATCAATAACAACACATTGGCTAGAACCACATGGTATAAATATCTAGGCGTTCACCTCACACAAAATCTTTCCTGGGTCGACCATATAACTACCATTTCTGCTAATACTTCTAGATCATTGGGGTATCTTCGTCGCAACCTACAATCCACTACTCTTCACGTACGTAAACAGGCCTACCAAACATTTGTGCGACCCCAGTTACAGTACGCGTCATCCATTTGGTCACCTCGTAAAAAATATTTAATACAGAAGTTAGAAGCTATTCAGAACAGGGCTTGTCGTTTTATCACGCGGAATTATAACAACTTGTCCAGTGTAACCCAGCTAAAGCTCGAACTTTCACTCCATTCATTAACATTACGTTGTGACACTGCGCTTTTGTCTCTATTTCATAAATATGTCACTGCCACTCGATCACCGATAGCACAATTACAACGTTCCTCTCACTTATCGCACAGATTACACAATGACTTCAGCTACGCCCGTGTCTACGGCACCGCTAATGCTTTTAACGACTCGTCACTCCCGCGTGCCATACGACTGTGGAATGATCTTCCAAATAGTATCGCCCTTCAGGGTAATCACGATAAATTTCGCGAGCATCTCATCAACCATTTCGCTAATAATGCTTGGCTGGTCAATTTGCTCCCATGATTCATGCATCCCCTTTTAATTTTATTTTTTTCATCATCAAAGTGATACCGTTGCATTAAGTTTTGTTTGTTATCCCAACTAGTATCGGTAAACTGGGTAGTCTGTTACCGGTACTATCTATAGTTTACAGAAGGTTATCAATAGTTACAGAAGGTTATCAACAGTATACAGAAGGTGCTCCCGGAGTCACAAAACTTTCAGGGGGACGAGCTGCTAATAAATTCACGATATAGTACTTATTAATACATTATGGCAACAAAGTAACGGCAGACTTCACAATACACGAAGTTAATGAAACAAGTAATCAACTACAGGAAAGGTGCTTACAATAATTGAACTTATAGTCAAGTATCAGTCAAGTATGTGCAGATATCGACGCACAAAATCCATTCAAGATCTGCGGATAGCTAGGCGCATGCAAAAGAAGATCCAGCGTCGTATGGACAAACTGGAGTTTCAGCGGTGGGCGAAGTTTTGCGAGTCTCTAGACCCTCGCAAACCACTTTCTCAAATATGGCGAACCGTGCGAAGCCTACGCATTTTTCCCGAACAACGTTTTCCGTTTAAAGCCTTGGCCCTTTTCCAACGTAGAAGGGATATCGAGGTAGCGGAAGATTTTTGTAGGAAGATTGCAGGCCCGTCAACTTGCACAGGAGCCCTTACTGCTGATGACACGCCACATTCCCTTGACCCGCACATGGACCTCCCTTTTTCCATGGAAGAGCTGGATGCGGCTCTTGCTTTATGCAATCGATCGTCGTCGCCTGGACCGGATGACATATCATACCGCCTATTACGCAATCTCGGTGATGGAGCACGAAGCGCTTTGCTGGACGTGTTCAATGAGTCCTGGAGAGACGGAACGGTCCCCAGAGAATGGAAAACAAGCCGTTTGGTTCCACTTCTCAAACCTGGAAAATCACCTCTAGAGCTTACGTCATACCGCCCAATAGCGCTGGCTAGCTGCGTAGGGAAGCTGATGGAGAAAATGATCCTTGCCAGACTCGAGTGGTTCCTAGAACGCTACAGAGTATATCCAGACGCCATGGCCGGTTTTCGTCGTCTTTGTAGCTCCATTGACAATGTCATTGACCTGGTGACCTACGTACAACACCAGAAAATGAGTAGACGGCTATCTGTCGCACTATTTTTAGATGTCAAAGGAGCATATGATAATGTTTCTCACGAAGCCATACTTGACGCCCTCGAGTCGGTTGGTTTGGGTGGACGAGTGTACCGCTGGATCTGTTGCTACCTACATATGAGATCACTGTTTGTGCAAACTGATGATGGGCCGACTTCTGAGCATTACACACACCGTGGCGTTCCTCAAGGTGGTGTATTGAGCCCCACACTATTCAGCCTGGTTCTGATCGGTCTCGTGGAACGCATACCAGATTCCGTGCAGATATCTCTCTATGCAGATGATATTTGTGCTTGGACGTCAGGTGTAACACGCCCTCAGGTACGTGTGAGGCTCCAAAAAGCAGCGAATTCAGTATCGGCGTACCTTAGAGAACAAGGCCTCGAGATTTCTCCTGAGAAATCGGCGCTGGTTGCGTTCACGCGGAAGGCAATGACGTCATATCCCATCGCCATCGATGGACGCAATGTTTGCTACGCCAGGACGCACAGGTTTTTGGGGGTCACGATCGATCGAAACCTCTGCTGGAGTCCCCATGTGGCCACTCTAAAGAAGCGCCTAACGGCCATCGCACAACTTTTCAAGTTCCTCGGAGGGAAAACGTGGGGCACATCAGTGCACGCAATGCTGCAGCTATACAAAACGCTGTTTCTGGGATACCTGCGGTATAGCTTGCCGGTTCTGACGAACGCTTGCAAAAGCAGTATACGCACGATCGAAAACGCCCAGGGCCAGGCACTCAGAGTTTGTCTTGGATTACCACGCTGCACATCAACAGCCGCAACCATCGCAATTGCCAAAGATCATCCGGCCACGGTGCACATTACATTGGAGGTGCTTAGAGCTCACATTAGGCACCTTGCTCGCGCCCCTGCCCACCATCTTGCTTCGCTTCCAGAAGATCGACCGAGTACCTCCTTCTGTAAGAGAATATTGACTTACCGAGAGTGCCTTCCAACAGCCTACACGCCTCCGGAACGGATTCTAACACCCCCTTGGTGCTTGTACCGACCAAAACTGCTCTTGACAGTGCCGGGGATTCGCAAGAAGGCGGAGCTCTCATCGCCAGCTTTGAAGCAGATGACTCTACTCATGTTGCACGAAGATTACAAAGATCATGTTAAACTTTACACGGATGGCTCGACAACTGTTGGAGGATCTGCAGGAGCTGTGATCTTCCCAGCAAGAGCCGAAAACATACAGTTTCGAACGTCACACAAGACAACATCGACAGCCGTGAGCTTGCGGCACTCCGCAGCGCACTCCGCAGGATTTATCGAGAAACGCCACAAAAATGGGGCATTTTTACTGATTCGAAACCAGCTCTACAATGTCTTCGAACTGCTCTACGTCGTGGGGCTCAAGACCAATTGGTGCTGGAAATACGACAACTGTACCATCAACTAATAGACGAAGGACATGCTATAACTTTTCAGTGGTTGCCAGGCCACTGCGGCATCATCGGTAACGAGCATGCCGACGATGCAGCTAAAAATGCTCACGAAAATGGCGTGATAGAACCTATCCCACTGTCAAGAAGCGACGCAGCAGCAAAGATTAATACGCTTGCGCATGATGTCGCAAGGTCTATGTGGAACACGCCCGGTTTTCTCCACACCCGTCTTCACCGCCTGGATCCATGCCTACGACTCAGCATTCCATCTGGCCTGCCCCGATCCGAGACGACCCTTCTCTGCCGCATGTGGCTTGGGGTGTCTTTTACGAACGCCTTTGCGTGCCGCATCGGAATGAGAGACAGCGCTGCATGTGAATATTGTGGCAATGACGAAACCATTGAACACATTTTATGTCAGTGCCCTCAATACAGCTCTGAGAGACAATCCCTCGCAGCAGTGTTTGCTCGCCTCGACGACCAGCCGCTCTCTGAGCAGTCAATCTTGGAATGTCGGAACGATCGAGCTTCACGCCAGAAAGCAACGAAGGCGCTGATGAAGTTTCTGCGAGCGACCCGCCTCGTTGAACGATTGTGACACTCCTGTGTGTGTGTGTGTGCGTTTGTGCTTCCCTCCCTCCCTATCCCATCCCTATCTTTCTAACTTTTCTGTCTCCCCTTACCCCTTCCCCAGTGCAGGGTAGCAAACCAGATATGTTTTCTGGTTAACCTCCCTGCCTTTCCGCATTACATTTTTCTCTCTATAGTCAAGTACAAGCCATTTAAGTAAATGCCACATATGACTCAATAAAAATGTAGTAATTGCCATATTATGGAAACAGGAATGATATATCAATGAACACGAGGGTAATCAAACAAATAAGATACAAAAATATGTTTACAGTATGTTAAGTGAAACATATACTATGCAACGAAAAACTCAAAATTTCAAAGAATACAAAAAAAGGACAACGGAAATGGTTCGCTAATAGTGATATCGACTCACCATTTGTTCAGGATAGCAGACAAAATCCGTAAATCCACAGGCGCGTAGACTGCTTTTATATAAGAGAGCCGAGCAACGGCTCACTGACTCATCTCTGCGTCGTCATGCGAGGCACGCCGAGCGCCGTGGTGTTTTTCGAACTGACCATTGAGAAGCTCTCGTAGCTGCCGGATATGGGGCGAGTAGTTTGCACGTCATGCGCCAACCTTCGCCAATACAGTCGCGATGCTGTCGCGTTTTCCCTATATTAGAGGCCTATAAACGCCTTTAGCGACAAAAAACTAAACACAACAACAACAACAAAAAAGAATGCATACATTTCTGACATCCGTGTACACTGGTTTCAAGGACGCCTGCCGCAGCGCTAAATATAGAAATCGAAGGAGAAAGAAAAAGCGACGTCTGCTAAATAAAGCTGATGTGGTGACGCGACCAGTGTATAGAGGGGTCATGAAGACACGCATTTTTGATTTCTAATAAACTGAAGAGAATTTCTCATCAATAAAAAAAAAAGGAACACCTACATTAACACGCTTAACCTTGAGTGACAATTAGACCGCCAGCTTTCAAGACGTATCGACACACTCATTTATCGCCTAAGACTCGGAACTGCTTACTCAAAGCACTCCTTATTTCGGATTCAGCGTGCATCATCGTCAACATGTTCGTGCGGCCACGACGACGAGGATGTGCATCATCTGTTGCTCGACTGTCCTAAGCACGACACTCATAGACAACGACTCGAACAGGAACTTCACACGCTGGACTCTGAGCGAACGTTTTCGTTGGCGAAAATGCTAGGCCCATGGCCGTCTAGGATAAACCGCAAAGCAGTGAGAGTGCTTTAGCGTTTCGTTGAAGACACCAATGTTTGCGATGGTTACTCAGCGGACTATATTGAAAGACTGCACCGCGACGGTATGTGTGCTCTGTTGAAACGAGAGTTTTTGAACTAAAAATTATATACTATATATATAGTTTTGTTTCTTATTTTTTTATCCTAACAACTATGTGGAAAGGGGTAGCCGTCACCAAGCAATGGCGACAACTTCTTCATTTATTTTCCAGTTCAATTATATATATAATATAGGCCTATAGTGCTTTTTTGACCATCTCCAGTCATGCTTAAGAGAGAGAGAGAGTTAATAAAACGAGCGAAAGGCAGGGAGGACAACCAGAATTGTAGCATCCGGTTTGCTACCCTACACTAAGGGGAGGGGGAAAGGGAAAGAAAGATGGAAAGGAAAGCGGAGAGAAGAGCAGGCGCGTGATAAAATAAGACTATTCAATAGGCCACTGGCACGCGAAAAAAAATTCAGTAAGGCCTCAATTGATTTTCGGTGTGAAGACAGTTAGGGTCGGCATTCTAGCACTGACTGTTCCGTCAGCGGTCTGTGGTCAAGGCGCGCCAACACAGCAGCTAGCGACAGTCTGTGCGAGCTGTAGCGAGGGCAGCGACAAAGAACGTGGTCTATCGTTTCTTCAATGTCACACTGGCTGCAAGCAGCCCTGTCTGCCATGCCGATTCGGAAGGCGAAGGATTTAGTGAAAGCAACACCAAACCACAGTCGGCAAAGCACCGTTGCCTCGAGTCGAGAGATTCCGGACGGAGGCCGAAGTCGACGACACGGGTCCAGTCCATGCAGTCGTGTGCACTGTAAACTTAGTGTGTTCCACAAGAATTTTATGTCTTCATTGGTAATCTCTCGAATTTTCATCGCAGCATCCGTTCTTGATAACGGGATGGATTCTTGCACGCCGTCTTCGTGTGCAGTTCGAGCAGCAACGTCGGCACGTTCGTTGCCCAATATGCCGCAGTGACTTGGAAGCCACTGAAAGGTGATGTCATGTCTTTGCACGAAGAGGTGATGGAGCAGCTCTCTAATTTCCAACACTAGTTGCTCGTGAGGTCCCCGGCGTAAGGCGGATATCAGGCACTGTAGAGCTGCCTTGGAGTCCGTGAACACGCCCCATTTCTTGGGTGGTTGGTCATGAATTACTCTAAGTGCGCTACGCAGAGCAGCAAGTTCCGCAGCTGTCGATGTCGTTTGGTGGGATAGCCTAATCTTCACGTTGGTTGTTCTTGCAGGAAACATCACTGACCCTACAGACCCATCCACGGTGGTTGAGGCGTCAGTGTAATGATAGCTATGCTCGCTGCACGTCTCATACAACAAAAGAAGAGAAAGATGCTTGAGCGCTCGAGACGAAAGCTGTGCTTTTGACCTTATACCTGGAACCATGAGTCGAACTTGTGGATGAGTCATACACCATGGGGGAGTTGGAACTCCTGCGGGAGCTGTATATCCTGTTGGTAAGCGTGTACGTAAAAAGTCTTGTTAGTATATGCGCATGTTACATTGAGGCTTTGTACTTCCGGCACAAGATTGTTTGTCACTTCGAGGGCGCTTCAAACTTTGCGCACGGAATTAAAACTGCGTCACGCAAAATAATTTATACAAAATGTCTGTATTGAGCCATTACTACGTAAAAATCTGTTTTCTTAATCTGAAGGCGCCGATCTTGACAATGATAGTTCATTTTTGTTTCACTTTTCCTTTTTGACCGTGACGAAACATGGCAAAATGCTGCATGTTTAATGTTTTTTTGAGAAAAAGCACAGATATTCTCGCGGGGAATATATTCGCATTCTGTTCTGTTCTGTTTTAAGTGGCTTGCTGTGGAGACGTTGAGGTTTATATTTCCTCGGCTACTCCATTTCTATAAGTTCTGCAGCAAAAAAAGTCAATAAAAAAGTGGGTACCCAAAGTAAAAAATGAACAACTAAAAATAGTATAGCACACTGAACCAAGTTAAAATAAAATGTTAATGTACAGTTCGCTTGCAGGAGTCCACATTGCAATAAAGCAACTACACGCACAGAATTCTAGTTCTGCCCACAGTACATGGACTGGCACATCACTTCGTATATAGCTGATACTTGTGACGCGCTGCCTGAACACGGAGAAAGACGCACAAAAAACACACACGTAGTACACCACACGAGCTGTGTACACACGTAGTGCACACGTGTTGTGTATTACGTGCATAGGCGTCCGCACGGGGGAAGGGGGGCACGGGGGGCGGCCACCCCCCCTAGTCACCTAAGAGGGGGGGGGCAAAATCTGCCCCATACATTGACCCCCCCCCTAGTCACCTAAGAGGGGGGCGCAAAATCTGCCCCATACATTGACCCCCTAGTCACCTAAGAGGGGAAGGGGTGCAAAACCTGCCCCATACTTGACCCCCCTAGTCACCTAAGAGGGGGAGGGGTGCAAAATCTGCCCCATACATTGACCCCCCTAGTCACTTAAGAGGGGGGGCGCAAAATCTGCCCCATACATTGACCCCCCTAGTCACCTAAGAGGGGGAGGGGTGCAGAATCTGCCCCATACTTGACCACCCTAGTCACATAAGAGGGGGGGCCGAAAAATCTGCCCCATACATTTACCCCCCTAGTCACCTAAGAGAGGGGCGCAAAATCTGCCCCATACATTGACCCCCCTAGTCACTTGAGAGGGGGGGGGGCGCAAAATCCGCCTCGTACTTTGACTTAGTAGGGGGGGGGGGGCGCTGCGATAAACCTTCGGCCCCCCTGCTCACACCTATGACTACGTGTGCGTTTTCTTGCGCGTCTTTCTTCGTGTTCAGACAGCGCGACACAAGTGTCAAACTATGCACAACCAACTAGCCCCTACTCTAGCCCTTCTACCCGTAAATACCAACACATTTGCCGCTCATCACAAGCGCTTATCTAGTGCAGTGTCCACTAAGAAGTCTTTCAGGACGATGCTCGGCTTTTTCTGAAGATGCATTTCAGGCCATGCTTCAAGTAATTCCTGTAATGTGAGGGGCGTCTGTTCAAAATCGCTAATTTATTCTCCAATTTTTCTCTTCAATTTGCGTATTTTACGCATTCCAAAAGAATATGCCCAACAAAAGTCTCATCTTCGTGGCCACAGTAGCATTCCGGTGAGCCGGATCGGCGTATCTTGTGCAGGAAGCTATTTGTATACGCTACTTTCAATCGAAGTTTGTGAAGTGACGCCCCTGTGTGTCGTGGGAGATCTGCCGCTATTGACAATTTTCTGTGTGGATCGACTTCATAATGTAATGAACACTTCAGTTTAGTGATATAATGAAATATTTCTCCGTAGAACAGTGTTTCTACAGAGAAATGGTTTCATAGCACTAAACTGTGAGCTTTATAAGTTAAAGTAGTAATTGATAAAAATAATTCGGGATGGAACGAAGCAGAAACGGTGTTACCAATTTGTGACAAAGTTGGAAAAATAACATCTTCACCAATATGCCGGCTTCATTTTCGCATTGTAGACGTCCAAGTAAAAACATGGTTTTTACATCGATGTGTAGCATGCTCTGTTGGTAATATATGCAGAAAGTTAGAACACAGTAATTTTTGTTTTAAGAAATTTTCGTGCTGAGGAACCACAAGGTTTTGCGAAGTTTCCCTTTGCCTCACGTTCACCGCAATGCACGTAAGCGCAACAATCCAGCGGGCGCCTTGACAGTGCGCTTGGTGCACTATCATCCGTTAAGAAAGTCGCATAGATGGTGGCATCACGTTGTCCTTTAGGTGATCTCATTAGGAAACTCAACGACTTCAATAACCAAGGCATAAAGTTGCGCATACAAGGGTGGCACAATAATAATTGGTGAAGTTTAACATTCTAAAACCACGATACGATTATGAGGGACGCCATACTGGAGGTATCCGGAATTTTCGACAACCTGGGGTTTTTTAACGTGCACCTATCTAAGCACACGAACCTCTGGCATTTCACCTCCATCGAAATAGGGCCGCCACAGCCGAGGTTCGACCCCGCGACCTTTCGAGGGGACGGGGAAAAGATCATTGCAATCGACTTGGAAGAAAAATAAGACGGCTTTCGCCTTCTAGTCGTCTTAGGCGAATGAATGAGAAACCGTGCGAGTTTTTTTTTTTTTTCATTTTTTTTTCTACAAGCGCGATCGATGTAAATTGTCACGAGGAGGAAAACGTTCCCGGAGCGACGACCGACAAATAATTTTACGCTTTTATTTTTGTTGGCACTGGTGACGAGCGCAGAGTGCGGATAGATATGTCGATGCCAGCTGGAGAGAGGGTGGTTCAAGGTCAGGAAAGACGCTCGCCGTTATGCGAGCGCCCGTCGTTATCGACCATCGATCTGCTTCGCTTCGTCAGTGTGCGCGCTGCGCATGCCATGGTGGATAACGCGCATGGCGCACGTAAGTTAACGGATGCAAAAGAATAACACTACTGCAGTCGTTCTCAGAAACGGTGTCGTCATTCTGGACGTATCGAAAGCGTATGGCAGTTGCATTCTTGGGTGCTTCGGTTTCGCCGGTGGAAAGTGGTCCCATTTTGATCATTCCGCAAAAAATTACGAGCCGCCGCTTTTTAAGGATCTGAAAGCGGTGATGCAATCTCCGCAGGATTGAAGCACTTAGATTCTCCCGTATATCCCAACCGCATCTCCAGTTCGATTAAGGAGTTATTTTATGTTATAATTGTCATAACTAATGCCTCTAGTCAACCTTAAATTACCTGCCGCGGTGCTCTAGCGGTTATGGTACTTGAGCGCTGACCCGAAAGTCACGGAATCGAATCACGGCTGTGGCAGCCGTATTTAGATGGAGGCAAAATGCTGGAGGCCCGTATGCTTAGATTAAGTAACGTTAAATTACCCCACGTGGTCGAAATTTCCGAAGCGCGGCGTCCGTCATAATCATGTCATGGTTTTGGTAAGTAAAATCTTAATTGTTATTATCATTACTAGTCATATTAAGATGTCTGCGGCCACAAAAAAAAAAAAAAACATGGGGGTCACGTTAAGCATGACTGCCAACTGGGCGAGTTGGTATGCACTCATAATTATGAAACGGCGCCACAAGATAAGGAGAAATCACTGAGAACGAACGAACACGAGCACTTACACTCAACCGAAATTTCTTTTGCATGCGCAGAACAGAAGTATATACACGCACGTGGCTACGCAAAAATAACGAAAACAGAAGAACTCCTGCCAATTTAAATACACTATATCTTTGCGCTGCATCGTGAGAGGTGCATAACCGGCATCTGTCCCATCTGTTCCGTCGCAGCACAAAGAAACATTGTATTTAAATGGCTAGATATGCTTTTGGGTTCCGCGCGTGCCACTGCAATTCATTTGAGAGTCAGCGCTTGTGCTCATGTGCTCTCGGTGACTTCTCGTTATTTCGTGGCGCTGTTTCATAACTGTGAGTCCGAAGCAACCCGCCCAATTGTCAGTGATACTCAACTTTACCTCCATAATTACCTTTCCTGTGCCCGCAGGCATGTTGATATGAATCGTATTAATAATAATAGATATTGAGGTTTTACGTGCCGAACCCACGATATGATTATGAGAGACGCCGTAGTGGAGGGTTCCGGAAATTTCGAGCACATGGGGTTACTTTAACGTGCACATCTTTAACGTGCGCCGTCATAGCACCATATTATCACGTGGTCAAAGACGGGCCGAGGACCCGCCACGTTGATCTAGTGTCTAAGGTGCTCGACTGCTGAGCCGAAGATCATGGGATCAAATCCCGGCCGCGGCGGCCGCATTTTCGATGGAGGCAAGAATGCTGGAGGCCCGTGTACTTAGATTTAGGTGCACGTTAAAGAACCCCAGGTGGTCGAAATTTCCGGAGCCCTCCACTACGGCGTCTCTCATAATCATATCGTGGTTTTGTGACGTCTAACCCCATCAATTACTATAAATGCGGGCCGATGATGAAACTGTGAAAACTGTGTGGGGTGTAGAAAGATTGCAATGCCTCAGATACCGGACACAGTGCAAAACCGCAGGTGCAGAGAGCCTTTAGGAGGGGAGGATCAGTGCGATACACACAGAACAAAGAGGAGGAGAAAACAAGATGGCTCCAGTAGTTTTAGGCAAATGAATAAAGGACCATCTGACATTTTGGCTGAGGAGCTCTCACAGCCCGAAGGTCGCGCACACAGAACGCAGGCATTAGGCGATGATGGTGCGATTTCTCGGTAAGATATCGTGACGTCCACGTTGCTCAAACAAAAGTTCCGAGAGAGAGAGACAGGCAGAGAATACGACTTTAATGTTGGTCTCATTAAAATGCTACGTGGTAGAATTCTGGATCTCTTCGGACTTCCTTCTTCCAGAGCACTCCCAGAACAGCCGCCACGCAGTGTCGCCATGTATTCTTATAAGGAGTATCACGAATTTTGGTAAGTAAACAAAAATATACAACAGTGACGTTTCTTTCTTGCACAGACGCCTTCCAACGGCACGGCGACCGATTGCCCATAAACGGGATAAAGTACGGGCAAAGGCACCGCTCAGAAACTGGAAAAAGCGGCGGCGATATCAAGACAAAGCACATCGCTAACTTTCACAAATTAAGGCTACTTGGAAGGACGATCAGTCGTGACGCAAGCGCATATCACTCGGGCACTACCACGAATGGTCACAACCTCTTCGCTAACGCAGCGGGAAGCTTCAAGGACGATAAAAACTTTACCACTCAACAATTACAGAGAGTCTTTCGCGCTCTTCTGCTTCGACTATCTTGTCGCGTTCAAAAGTGCCACCTATTTTAAACCAATTTTAGGGCAAGTTAATTCAGCATTAAGCGGCTACTTAGGTTAACACAGACAATTTGGCCACCCTCTGTTTTCCATCACACGGACGTAGGAAACACACCCCGTCCTTTTCCCTCCTTCGAGCTCGTCCATAAGCAACGCCGACCATGCGTAAAACAAATCTTCGGTGTTCTTTGGTGTTGCGTTTCTGTCGGTACACATCACTCACCGGCATAGTCACTCTTGCTCAAAATTCTTGTAGGCCACCGGCGTCCGACGGATATCTGTCGTCTTGTCGTCAGGTTTTTTTAACAGCAGAGCTGTTCATAGTGCTAGGCCTGACGACAGACAAGTGTCCGCGTCGCATGTCACGCTCCGGTTCCCAGATACAACCATATATGTCGCAACTGCCCTGGTCGCGGATGAAGCGGCAGCCGCACAGTGAAACGGGGAAGGGCGGCTTGAGTGTGAATAGGTCCCTAAGTCACTGTAGCAGGGGCGGGTGTGGCAGGGGCTGCCACTTGCCCTTTCCGATGCATCTCTACTCTACGAATAACGTAAACACAGATACCCAAACAAAATCACAATACATCGCAGAATATCACAAGGGAAACACAGGAGAAACGCAACTCCGCTGTCCCTGCAGATTTCGCACTGGGTGGAACTGGGGTAAGTTTTGCGGACAGCGTGGCAGCACGTTCGAATGTTTCCTGCGCAGGCGATGTCGCGCCGGGAAATCGGCTGCCCAGAACTTCTTATTCGTTCCAAATCCAATCCGCCTCTTTCACGACGCCACGGCCAATGTGCCCTTTCCCTAGCGGGAAAGTCGCGAAACGCCTTTTGATCCCGGAGGCTTTCATTCTGGAGATGCCGGTTGTCCCGGCCCCTATCATAAACCTACCAAAACGGCAGAGGGCAGCACAGGAATGTGAAAAAGGCGGATTAATGTCTCTAGCGGGTTCAGGTAAGTTGCCGAACACTCAACAGGTCTAGTTAATCGGGCACGCCAGCGCTAGCGCCGCCGAGAAGGTGGTCCGAGATGAAGGGCTTCCTGTCGCAGTTGTAGCGGCATCCGTAGCGAGTCCACGGGTTGTCCGAGGCGTTGGCCGGCCGCAGCGTGTTCCGGAACTCGCTCTCCTTGAGAACGCTCGCCAGGCGGTGCGGCATGTTTGTGATAATGCCGTCCACGTTTCTCCTGCGCACATGTGGGAACGAAGCGAATGGAGAATTCAAAGTGCAACAACCCTGGTGGTTCTCTGTATATACACGGCAGCAACAGCTCAATCGATGAATAGTTTGGTTTACGACAGCGTTTTTCGTTACATCAGTGAATAACCACCATTAGCTAACACTTACCCGTCACTCGGTCTACTCTATAGTCACCACTAGCAGACATTACAGTGAAACCTCGGTGATACGATCACAGCTCATACGAATTTCGGGGTGATACGAATTTTTCGTTGGTCCCAGCCAAGGACCATTGGCCTCAGTGTAATGGAGTACGGTTCTTGCGAACCGATTTTCACCCAGCGACGTTTGATACGAACGTCCGCTACCACCCAGGTTCGAAGAGGTGCTGTCCGCGCTGTCGCGGAAGACGCGTCAAGCACGTGCGAGCGCGGGAACGCAAGCGTGGGCATGTGCGCCACATTGCCAAATCGTCAAAATCACGGTGTAAGAAACACACTTTCCTTACGGTACGATTAAACCTTCAGAGACGCGTCACGGCCTCCGAGTGTCGCGAGTCACAACACACCTGGTTCATTAATTAAATGCGCGCGTACGGGCTGTATATTTGCGAGTGCTGGTATGATTGCCGACATCTAAAACCTTAACTGACAATCATTCAAGAGTCTATCTGACGTTGCCGCAGCCCTGCAAACAATAAATGGAAATGTACACCAGCTTTCTTTTGTCGCATGATAATTTTCCATGCTTCCTCGTGATACGAATTTCGGATGATACGAATATTTTTGGTTGTCCCGTGAGATTAGTATCGCCGAGGTTTCACTGTATTAGGTAATATTTGCAAACCATAGCCAACATATAGTCGGTGCGGGGGGTTTAGAGAGGTGCTTTTTATATTCCGTAAAGGTCAATTTATTTTAGAATAACAGAGAGCTGAGCTAGTTGGTAAGTATTCATTCTAAAAAGACAGGGCTTTGAAACACGGACACAAGAAAGAAGCGGTGTCCTGACGTGTCCTGACTTCTTTCTTTTGTCCGTGTTTGCAGGCGCTGCCTTTTTAGAAAGAGTCAGCTAATTATGCGAAGTAAAATCTTATTTCTCTTTGGTGTCCCCTTTAAGAAATGAGATGATCATGATGATGAATGATGCGTCTAATAATAAAAGAACGCCGAGCGCAGCTGGAACATATCGCACAAGCTTGTTCGGTTGAGCGACATGGCGAGAGGTGTACGAAGTAGGTCTGGACAGTATCGCGGTACAAGAGCAGCACGATGGTATTTTAGCCCTTTCAGACGCCACCTATGAATAACTGTCTGTCAATGCATCAAACTGACGCATTATTTCAGGGCCCTCTATATTCTATCTTAACAAACGTAATGCCATATTACGTTGATTTATGTGTATTACAGTAATTATTCCTAAAAAAAGCGTAGTTAAAATATCTATTCATATTGAAGTCATTCATGCTCTGTCTTTGCAAAAATAGAATCAAATCGCAGGCTACATATACAACGCTAATTCGTTTTCGGTTATGTTGAGTTTGAGCAAAGAAGAATTATGCTTTTTGTCCTGGCTCGCGGGAAGCGGCACATCGAAATCTTCGTTGACCAATGTAGTGCCTTCAGCAAAGTGACCATATTCAACAGTATACCCTACAAAATGACGTTAAAGGAAGGCACTTATTACTCACAATGTTCAATTCTTCAAAAGGTCCATGTGTTTAGTGCTTTTTTAGCCACTAGTTGACGCCACTAGCAAAATTAAGTGATGCACACAATTGTGTACAAAGGGCCTCAAAAGGTTAGAAATACTTTTGAGTATCTGTATGTTTGTATTGAGATACATTTGGAAATGTATTTCTATCTTATTGTAGAGCGATACTGTGCAGGACATGGGTATCTCGTAAACTTTTTTTTCGGAAATCAGCTGGCGCGCGTTCGTTCGTGCGTGAGTGAGTGAGTGAGTGAGTGAGTGAGTGAGATGAGTAGAGTAGAGTGAGATGAGTGTAGTGAGTGTGATGTGATGGTGTGTAGAGAGAGAGAGGTAGAGAGAGAGTGTGTGGTGTGTGTGTGTGTGTGTGTGTGTGTGTGTGTGTGTGTGCGTGAGAGAGAGAAAAGACTTCCTTTCGAAGTCATTTCACTCATCCTTTCGCGACAGGAGGAGGGTGGTGAAGGGTTTCTCAGGCGTGCAAAATGGCCCACCACGTGAGAAAATGCAGTATCTCTATCTAGCCCTGGTATGAAGCATGCAAATAAAGACTGCTTTCTGCAGCCCTAAAGGGGATGTTCGTATCGAATAGCGCAGGGCGAATAAAGACGCCAGAGGAACGCGCAACGACGCACAGCGCTATGTCGTTGCATGTTGTTCTTGTTGTCTTTGCTCGCCCTACGCTATTACGTGTCTTTTTAGTGAGCATCCAAAGTTGGGAAACACAATGTGTTATAGATGTTGATTAAACAGGAATAGAAGCATCAGACAGGCTGGCCGACGTTTCGATAAGGGGGTCAAAGGCGACTTGTAATCACTGTTGTGATGTAAAAGGATGACAAGACACCTTTGACAAAGGAGGTCCACCTATCGAAACGTGGGCCAGCCTCTCTCAGGCACTTCTTGTTGATACAACCCATAGTAAGGAGCATGGCTCAGCCTCCATGTGGAGGGGAATATTGCAGTGAATATGATGGGAAGGAGCACCTTAGCGACAGCCGGAGCTGATCAGGGATGTCGATGGTCCACTGGTAAGCTTTGTCGACGTAGCTAGATGCTTCTCCAGCGTCGCGGTTTTTGACGATGCTGTTCATCCTCCCCGTCGCTCGCAGGAAAGACAAGCAGTTCGTGGCACCGTCCCCTTGCCACCGATGGCCTTCAATGCCGAGTTCCCGGTACATGTTTCCGATGGTGTCCAGCTCGTCGTTGTTGCTGACGTCGAATCCTGCGCGTCATGGGACAACGGGAAGTTTCTGTACAGCACTCGAAGTTAACGAATAACAAACGAATAACAGCGACAAACAACTCGCTGGCGTTCTAGCGGTGAACGCGAGACATATATTGGGTCTACTTACCTTTGATAAAAAGAACGAGAAATAGCGTGAACCACAGAATACAGACGGACTGACTTACAAAAGAATCTTTACTGGTCACAATGCAGTTTATTTGTTTGTAAGTCAGCGCTTGGTACGTCTCTGTCCTGTTGTCCTGTGGTTCGTGCTGTTTCTCATTTTCTATGGACATGTACCAACCGGCCCAAGTAAGCACTCTAGTACCTTGGTTACCTTGATGAGGGCGGCTAAAATGGTATAAGGCAATTTTAGCTACACTGTTGGTCAATGTTGGACATGATTGGCTAGTGTTGGCTTGGTTGTCAGTGTATGTTGGCTAGACCATTCTAGCCAGCCTACTTTCATAGTCAACAAGCCAACATTTTCAGCAGTTGCCAACTCAAAACGGTGCATGGTGCTGGTATAGTCAGGGTAAATACGGTCGGACAGCCGCACGCATACGGTCGACTTCAAGCTAACTCGTGGACTTTTTAACTGTGAACCTGCAAATTCCAAAGCGTAAGTAAAAGCTTCGCAAGCGTACTGCTCCAGCTGAGCTATCGCCTCTTGCTCTATGCGGGCGTAGTTATTCATAAGCGCAAAAAAAAAAAAATCAAGCTCAAGGCCCAGCTTTGCTCTCGCAGAATCCTTAACTCTTCGAGACGCTATGTGTACAATTGCGTATACCACTTGTTTCGGCTATTTGTATCGACTAGTGCCAACACAGAGCAAGATACTTTGAGCTTTGGATGAATTGGACATCCTGCTACATTTGTCTTCATTTAACTTCATTTTGCAGTGTACTGTTGCATATAATCACTTTGCTGAAGGCACTACCACGTCCGACGAGTCGTTTCACTTGCCGTTTCCCGCGAACCACGTCAATAGTATAATGTTTCTTTAACCGAAAACGAATTTTCACCATATTTTTAGCCTGAGAATTGATTCTATTTATGCGAAAACAGAGCATGAATGACTTCAGAACAAACAGATATTTATTTACAACTTAATTGGCATTCATTAGTATAACACACATAAATTAACATACCATGACATTATTTTTGTTGCAATAGAATACTGAGTGCCTTGAAATAACGTTGTATCAGTTTGACTCATTTAAAAATGCTTCCTAGGTGGCGTATGAAAGCGTTAAGAATGGCGTCTTGAGTGTCCTGAAATGACGAACTGCCAACGAACAACGCAATTACCCGTCCTACGTCAACGTTTCGGCAAGGAGACTGGTGATTGTCAGACAGTGGTCGTCCTAATGAGTAGCCATCCTAAGAGCTAAGGAGTTAGCTAGCGCCTAATTTGTGTCCTCTCTCAGCAACTGAAAAAAGACAGGCCTTATAAAAAAATAAAAAAATAAAGCAGTCTTCCACATGATATCATCACAAAGCCTCGCGCGAAACCTGTGCGGCGTTATTACAGCTTTCTCAATCAGTTTCACTGGAGGAGATTGTGATAAGATCCATGAGACTAAATTGTCACTATCCAGTAGGGAATTACAATGTTTTTTCGTTCGTAAAACTTGCTTCGCTTTCGCGGATTTTCGAACTTATTTGAGGTTTTCACTGCTCCTGCGTTCTGAGTATTCGACAAATAAAGCCTGGAAGTGCGACCTTCACAGCGTCCTAATTATTTTGAAATGTAAAACAGTCGCCCCGGAATAGCATTAGTCCCACGGTGTGCGAAATCGAGCCATGAGGTGAAGTTTTCATCTACCGCTGAAGCTTTTTACAGCGAAAGCTGTTATGAGATCACAACAAGGGCCGTTTTTGGCGCCGTAGTTGTCCGCCGCCTCCGGTGTCCGTAACCACTATCGCCCGAAATAAGAAAAAATTTCCAGGATGGAACTAGGTTTGAATCTGGGCCCTCTACGTGGGAGCCAAGTATCCTACCTCAGAGCCATGCCGGTGCTTGAAACTGCTTTGTAAAAAGACCCTATACAGGCTTCATGTCGGGAAGGAACCACATTAACATATGTAATGTAGTGGTAGAAGAGTAAAATAACAACCAAGTGTCACCCAACGCAAATTCTGTAACCAGGCGTCACACAATGAGAATTGCGCAAAGGGTGAGTTGTTGAATGCTTCCAACCCATTACAAAGGGCTCTGCCATAATTCTTCAACGTCATTAGCCACAGCATCAACAACGTGCACATAATGCCTTACAAGTGTTTAGCAGGTACCACGGTTCTGCGCAGAATGACGAAAAAACGCGTAGTGGCTGCTTCCTTACTTCACAAAAATTATGATTTATAGCGTAGTGGGTTCCCCGCAAGTGCACTTCTATTGGTTGCCAAGGAAGCCCATAAGGCTCCCATTATCCATTTCCTCAGGGAAATAAAGTTAATTCTCTCTCTCTATCTCTTTCTAACGTTAGCGTATGTTATAAAGCGTGGTGGGAGAGTGAAATAACGACCGGGCGTCACACAATGCGAATTACGTAACAAGTGGGTCGTTTAAAGCTTCCAACCCATTACGAAAGGCTCAGTCATAATTCTTCATCGTCATCAGCCGTCGCATCAAGAAACTGCACATAATGTCTTACAGATGGTACCTCGCTACTCTGCAGAATGAATAGTAATGTCGTGGTGGGTGCTTCCCAACTTCACAAAAATTGATTTGTGGCGTAGTGGTTACGTTGCTAGTGTTGTTGTATTAGCAGGCACGAGAGTTTATAACGGGCTCTAGAAATGCCGCTATTCGAGCTTTCGCTGTGGCTGTGCTGCGCTTTCCGCGCAGGCCTGGCGATTTTTTTTTTTTACGGGGAATTTAGAGTTTTTGTGGCGGCTTCCTGCTGTATTCTTTCACTTGAACGACAATGTTTTTCTTTATCATGGAACTACCCATAATTGTGGCCGCGGAGAAATCCGCACTGCAATTCGGGTTTCTTCATTGGAAACTTGAACACGAAGCAAGCCACGTTTACGTTAACAAAAGAAAAAGAAGCGATGCTGCTTTTCAGGATGATTACCTATCTTCTCGATCATCTCGGGCCTTTGGCGATGGATGGTTTTGATGGCTCCCCGGAATAGTTCCTTATCGCCCACGCTGTGTACGCACAGGAGAACGTTCAACGCCCTCTTGACAGGGACTGCGCAACAAAAGTAAGGTAAAAGGAGATTGACAAGAACATCACATTGACTACATGGCGCATGCCGATATCAACACTCACCCTTTAAACCCAGGCTGATACATACCTTACCTGCCCTCCGTGTCGGGGCAACAACACGTGCCACATCGCACACATTATTCAATGGTTGCGGGTTTATTTCTCATCGGCGGTGAGTTGTTTTTTCAACCGTGCACTTAGGTTCATACTTCCCTTTGTCTCATAAATAGGACACTTAACTTGAAAGGCGCAGAAACACCAAATGGTTTCCTTAATTGCATTACCTGTCGGATTCAAGTGATTGACAGCACTGGAAATTCATGCGACGAGTGCACTTTTTCTCGTTCAAGAAGATCTACTGGCCTTCTGTGCATTTATTCCCTTATATACAACCCGCCTTTTTCACTATGCCATGGAGCATGTGCCCTTCCCCTAGCGGACAAGTCGCGAAACATCTCTTGATCTCGGAGGCTTTCCTTCTGGCGATACCGGTTGTTCCGGCCCCTACAAAACGGCAGACGGCCGCACAGGAAAATGGAAAAGGCGGAGTGTAAAGTGTTTGTGCTTGTACCTAACATATATGACCGCGTTTCCTTGTTACTTTCTGAATTGATATCTTGTTCAGTCACCTTCATTAGTGCCTGCTATGCTGTATAAGTCGCACTAAGCACGCAAGGCAAGAATTCAATGATACGGCGGCTCGAAATGATGGGAAATGGTTGGACGAAAAATTTGTCGTGGTTGAACGTGGTTCACCCAAGTTTGTGGAGCGACGGCTCAGTTTTGCTTGCTTTGGGAAGGGACGAGACCATTGTTTTGCAGATATAACTTTATTACATGGTCTTGGTTTAACCAAGGATGACGAGAAGTCTACACGTTTCAACTACACACGCGGCGGCAAGGGAGCCGCCGTGTCGCACCACAAGACAACACACAGACGTCGCTCTCTAGAAGCGAATGCGCAGTGAACTTGGATGCAGTCACCGCCTCTGGCAGTGGGGGCAAAAGGCTGATTTACAACTGCGGTTCGTTTTTGCGAGCGCGCCGCACTAGTCTTTCGCTGAAGCTCTTTGGCCGGCGTAGACCTTGACTGAACTTTCTAAATTTGTAGCCGGGGTAGCAGATCTATCCTTCTGAAACCACGATGAAAGCAACCTTTCAATAAGGAAAGTTGTCTAAACGTTAAATGCGGCTTTTCTTTTTGTTTTTTCTTTTGTTTTGTTCGAAATCATTTTTATGATGTTGTACTGGTTCGTTATAACAGCTATAGAGGGTTCAGGTGCAACACTTAGTTTTCGTGACCCTCTCCTTTAGAGTACTGTGTTTTTTTTTCTGGATTCTCAAACAACTATTTTTCATCATGGGCTGCATTCTAATGCACAGCTCGTTTGTGTCCTTAAGTCACTAATCTGAGTTAAGCATTCTTGTGGACTATATTTATATAATGTACTGGAAACGCATTTACGACACATAATAACAAAGTCCGAGGACACGTACCCAAGCCCTTCTTATGAGCTGCGAATGCAAAAGCAGTAATGTCCAACTGAACGCCCGAGCCAGCAAGCAGTAGCAGCAGTAGCAGCATCCTGCGGTGCCAACGCCGCATGCCACCGGTGTCCTGCGCGATGAGAGACCGAGAAAGCAGCAGCCAGCGGCCACCAAAGCCGGCAAGCGAGCGCAGAAGATGAGTTCGGTGGGAGTGTGTAGGCGCGACGCCATCTAGGCCATAGAATTTTCTACAATATTCGCTAGAGGGAACTGTGGTGCTGCGATCGTTCTTATTCGGATTGCGAGCTGCGAGCTTATTCGGATTGGATACTCCGAGGTACTGTATATCATCTTGACATGTACTGATTGAATGTGGCGATATTCACCCAGGTATACGTGTGGGCACGAGTCTACAGGAAGCCTTGGGTTTTAGGGACAACAATGGAAAGCTGAACACGTCCGCGATAGAAATAAGTAAGAGACGGTTAGAGTATTGGTGGCAGAAGAGTAGAGATAAAGTACAAAAATAAATAATAGGGGGGGGGGGGGGAATAAGGTCATTCTGCCTTAAGAGGCAGAGAGATAGACCGTGAATTTATAAATATTTTTGGTATAATAAGATAGATTTAATCAATGTAGACAAGGTATTAGGCCAGCATGAAACAAGGAAGTTTTTCCTTTTTCTTCGAGCATGGTGGCAGACATGTCACCGCCCCGTTATAAAGGGGACGCTCATAGCATCCATCCATCCATCCGTTCAGCCACCATTAGAATGATGGATATAGTACATGGATTTGCATAGTTTTCATGCTTGCGGCTTCAAAAGCACTTGTGGCTTTGTTTATCGTTGTGTTTTGGCTTTTGTTTCGCATAAAAGAATGTCTCGTTGTGAACCGCGCGAGCTTATTCGGATTGGAAAGTCTAAAAGAGTCACGGTGATGAAGTGAGACTGCTGAATTTTCAAAACGTTATTCACCGGAGATGGTTGGTTCATAGCTAACACCTTTTCGAGCAGATAGCAGGCATGGTTCGAGCAGCGGAACTTAAAACGAGGGATACAAAGGAAGACAGGCAGCGACGACCTTCTTTGCCTTCTTTTTTGTCCCTCGTTTTGAGTGTTGCTGCTCAAACCAGTGTTTGCTGAATTTTCGCTGAACGTCGTCTCGCGACAGAGCTGCTGCAGGTCACACGGAGCCACGCGTGGTCGAAAGAACGAAGCTTAGGCAGATCCATGCACTCCCAATCATTTCCATGCTGGCTGAAGCGCCATGCGTAGCAGCTCACATAGACACTAGCGCCTGGTCTCACTTTAGGGTACTATTGTGAAAGTGTACAACCTATGCAGCAGCAATGCTTCTTTGCAGACTAGTTGGTTCATGCTGAAATCTAGACTTGCTGCGCAAGCAAAAGGAAGAAAGAAGGGAGACAGGATATAGCGCAGACCGAGGAAGCGCTATTTCCTGTCTCTCTTCTTTTTTCTTGTTGCTTGCGCAGCAAGTCTAGGTTTCTAGATAGCAGGCATGCGCACTCTCCCTTATCACACCATGCTATGTGAAGCAAAATGTTCATTGCCACGCCAGGCGCCACTGAAGTAGTGACGTTGAAATGCGGTCCAAGTAACAGGGTATTCAATAGGTTTACCATCTAGAAAGCGCTAGTTTCTGATCGTGGGATCGTAGGTTCTAAATTCGCTACCGCCGATCTCTTTCCTCTCGAATGGAATGTCTTCTTCAGCAAAGCTCGATATGGCTAGTGTTCCGTGTATATTTTTTTCTGCGTCAACAAAAACATTACCGCACAAATTGGACAAACCGTACCACTCACTACCAGTCCCCTAACAATGAAGGAAACACACGAGCGCCGAGCATCAGTTAAGATCGTGCCCGAAGCGCCAAGCACATGCGGCAGGCGGAATGGAGAATGGAGTAAAAACGCAAGTACAACGATGGTCTCACCCTTGATGCAACGTTCGCGAACGCAGGAATTATTTTTTTTCGGTCACGCAACGCCAACGACACTTGTGAGACAATACAGGCTTCGTTAGAATGCAACGCAAAGAAAGATGCAGGAAATACAGAAAACACGTAGTCAGGCAACAATAAACTGACTATATTTGAGCACCGAAGGGATTTCGAGCAGCAACCGGTAATGTCCAAGAATACTACTGTTTTGCAGGAAAGAAATATTCAGTATTCTTTACTATTTACTGTTGTGAAACACTGCGTGTACATTTTTCGTACTACACTTTGTTGTACAAATTTCGTAGCTCAAAATGCTGCGCAAACGAAGTTCGCCGAGAAGTTGAGAAGCATGTGGGATGTTGTCATCGTGAGCTCTGCTCACGCGGCCAGCTGGTATTGGTCAATACATGTCAGCTTCCGTGGCATTGCTAGCGTGTAGTTTTTCTTACCTCCAAGCCAGAGATGATTCAGAAGCTTATTCGCGATGTCGACGCCCGCATTGTACTTTTTGTCCGAATAGAGACTAGAAGTCTTCAGATCCAAGAAGAGAAGTGCAAGGCTCTTTTCGTAGATGCCCCCGTCTGAAAAGAAATATCTGTGCTTTAACCCTTTCAGACGCGACCTTTGAATGTCTGTAAATGCGTGGAATTTACACATTTTTTCACGGCACTTGATATTCACTCGCCATAGAAATGATGCCACAATATGCCGCTTTGTGTGTTTTCTAGTAATGAATCGTTATGAAACTGTAATTAAGACAGAGGCTTGTCCGTCCGTTTGGCGTCCGTGCGCACGGCACAGCACCGTGTAAAATCAAAACATCAGGTTTGACAATAGACTAATACCAATCATAATTGTGACAAAACAATATAAAACACCTGCAAGCACAAACCCTTTATACTAGTTGGTGACTTCAACGTATACATTATGGACCTAGCTTTGTCGTCGACTTTTCATGTCACTTTATATCACTTAATTTACATTATATGGGGCAAACGCTCGGTTAACGTACGGTTACTCACCCATACGATACCCAGAGCTTCGCTCACTCGTCATGATTCACTTCGTGGAGATGTGTGGATTGTTTTTTTTTGCATAGGTAGAATCATATCTCAGGCTAGAAATATAGTGCAATTTCGTTTTCTGTTACGTTCATTTCTAACAAAGAAAAATTATGCTTTTGACGTGGCTCGCGGAAAGCTGCGCGTCGAACGACTCGTCCAACATGGTGGTGCCTTCAGTAAAGGGATCATATTGTCACGTGGTCGTGACGTCGACGAAGAAAGCAGTCGGCGTTTGCAGAATGAAACTGTTTATTTGGCCGAACTTGTGGCCGGGAAAATGAGAACTAGAACTACAGCAATACACGCTGTACAATGATAGCGGCGAACAGGGCGTCGTCCGTCGATCAACTGACAAGCGGCGAAGTGCGTCGGCTTTTATACAGGTGCTATCGAACTTTCCAGCGATATCGCTGTTGGCGGCGTTATCTCTCGACAAAGCTGGAACATTCACGTGCGGCGCGCAATCTTAACGGATTGTTCCAAAACAATCGCGAAGCTTCCTACACATCACGGCGAGGCCTGCGCAGCGCGTTGCCCACAGTCTTTGTGGGTGAAGCTTCAACTCATGAAATATAAGACTTGCGGCAATGCCCCCCTCTGAAAAAGCATCGTCCCGATGCTTAAAAAGAGAAAATGAATACATGCAATACTAAAGAAAACTAATAAAGAAAGCAAACATTAGAGTCCTCAGGTGCGTTAACGAGCATAGTACGGTTTAAGGCGCACCACATGCACGACCTCGGGTCGAGCTCGGCGCCTCTGAGAGTTCGTGATGCCGTCGGGGACAACCTCGTAGTCGAGTGCGCCGAGACGTCGAAGTACCCTGTACGGTCCGAAGTATCGTCGAAGAAGCTTCTCGCTTAGTCCGCGTCGTCGTATTGGCGTCCAGACCCAGACACGGTCGCCGGGCTGGTACTCGACGAAGCGTCGTCGAAGATTGTAGCGACGGCTGTCGGTGTGCTGCTGGGTCTTGATGCGCAGGCGGGCCAGCTGTCGAGCTTCTTCGGCACGTTGTAAGTAAGCGGCGGCGTCGACATTTTCTTCGTCGGTGACGTTGGGTAGCATGGCGTCGAGCGTCGTCGCCGGGCTCCTTCCGTAGACCAACTTGTACGGCGTCATCTGCGTCGTTTCTTGGACGGCTGTGTTGTAAGCGAAGGTCACGTACGGAAGGACGGCGTCCCACGTCTTGTGCTCAACGTCGACGTACATGGCGAGCATGTCGGCGATGGTCTTATTTAGACGCTCGGTGAGGCCATTGGTCTGCGGGTGGTAGGCGGTGGTGCGGCGGTGGCTCGTCTCGCTGTATTTTAAGATCGCCTGAGTTAGGTCCGCTGTAAAGGCGGTACCTCTGTCTGTGATGAGAACCTCTGGGGCGCCATGACGCAAGACGATGTTCTCCACGAAGAACTTGGCTACCTCCGCGGCACTGCCTTTGGGCAATGCCTTTGTCTCGGCGTAGCGGGTGAGGTAGTCAGTTGCTACGACGATCCACTTGTTGCCGGAAGTCGACGTCGGGAACGGCCCCAGTAGGTCCATCCCGATTTGCTGGAACGGCCGGTGAGGTGGTTCGATTGGCTGCAGAAGTCCCGCTGGCCTAGTCGGCGGTGTCTTCCGTCGCTGGCAATCTCGGCAAGTCTTGACGTAGTGGGCGACGTCGGCAGCAAGGCGTGGCCAGTAGTACTTTTCCTGTATTCTGGCGAGCGTGCGGGAAACACCGAGGTGTCCAGCCGTCGGGTCGTCCTGTAGGGCCTGGAGGACTCCTGGTCGCAATGATGAGGGCATGACAAGAAGATAGTCCGTTCGAAGTGGCGAGAAGTTCTTTTTCAGGAGAACGCCGTTCCGTAAGAAAAACCACGACAGTCCTCGCTTGAATACCTTCGGAACAACGGCGGTCTTGCACTGGAGGTACTCCATAAGGCCCCCCAGTTCCGCGTCGGCTCGTTGCCTTTCGGCGAAGTCGTCGGCACTTATAGTTCCGAGGGAGCAGTCATCGTCGTCGTCTTGCGGCGGCGCGTCGACGGGGGCACGAGAGAGGCAGTCGGCGTCAGAGTGTTTTCGTCCGGACTTGTACACGACGGTAATGTCGAATTCTTGAAGCCTCAGACTCCATCGTGCGAGACGACCTGAAGGGTCCTTCAAGTTAGCTAGCCAACATAAGTCGTGATGGTCACTGACAACTTTGAAGGGCCTGCCATAGAGGTAGGGGCGAAACTTTGACGTAGCCCAGATGATGGCGAGGCATTCCCTTTCTGTTGTGGAATAGTTGGCTTCTGCCTTGGATAATGACCGGCTAGCATAACTGATAACCCTTTCAAGCCCGTCCGTCTTTTGCACAAGGACGGCACCGAGTCCTACGCTGCTTGCGTCGGTGTGTATTTCAGTATCGGCGCAATCGTCGAAATGCGCAAGTATGGGTGGCGTCTGCAGGCGTCGTTTAAGTTCCTCAAATGCTTGCACTTGCTCCGGTTCCCACCTGAATTCCACGTTAGTCTTCGTGAGAAGCGTGAGTGGTTCCGCGATGCGTGAAAAGCTTTTGACGAAGCGTCTGTAATAGGCGCATAAGCCGAGAAATCGGCGGACGGCCTTCTTGTCGGTGGGAGGCGCGAAGTCGGCGATGGCCGCTGTTTTCCGCGGGTCTGGGCGCACTCCAGACTTGCTGATCACATGACCGAGAAACAGGAGCTCGTCGTATGCGAATCGGCACTTTTCTGGCTTCAGGGTCAGTCCAGAGGTCTTGATTGCTTGAAGTGCTGCCTCAAGCCGCCGGAGATGCTCGTCGAAGGTCGAGGAAAACACGACGACGTCGTCCAAATACACAAGGCACGTCTGCCACTTCAATCCAGCCAGTACGGTGTCCATGACGCGCTGGAACGTCGCAGGTGCCGCGCAAAGACCGAAAGGCATGACCTTGAACTCAAAGAGGCCGTCGGGTGTTATAAAAGCGGTCTTTTCTCGGTCTCTTTCATCTACTTCGATCTGCCAATAGCCGGTCTTGAGGTCCATCGACGAAAAGTACGTTGCGTTGTGAAGTCGATCCAGGGTGTCGTCTATCCGTGGGAGGGGGTACACGTCCTTCTTCGTGATTTTATTCAGGCGCCGATAATCAACGCAGAAGCGCAGTGTCCCGTCCTTCTTCTTCACTAATACCACGGGTGACGCCCACGGACTCTTTGAAGGCTGGATGATATCGTCGCGTAGCACTTCGTCGACTTGTTTCTTTATGGCCTCACGTTCTCGCGTCGAAACTCTGTAGGGGCTCTGTCGGAGTGGTCGAGAATTTTCTTCTGTTATAATGCGGTGCTTAGCAAGGGGCGTTTGTCGGACCCGCGAGGACGACGAGAAACAGTGCTTGTATTGCAGGAGCAGGGTTTTGAGCTGGTCTTGCTTGACCTTTGGAAGGCTCGGGTTGACGTCAAAATCCGGTTCGGGACCTCTATTCGTCGAAGCAGGTTCGGCAGCATCGAAGAGGGCGAAAGCATCGCTGGCGGCTACACATTCGTCGATGTAGGCAACCGTCGTACCCATGTTGAGGTGCCTATATTCGTGGCTGAAGTTTGTCAGCAGTACCTTTGCTTTACCGTCATGCAGCTCGGCGATACCTCTTGCGACGCAAATTTGACGATTCAGGAGTAGTTGCTGATCGCCATCGATTACGCCTTCAAGGTTTGCAGGTTTTTCAGTGCCGACGGAAATAATGACGCTGGAACGCGGCGGAACGGTCACCTGCTCTTCTATCACATTCAGTGCATGGTTCCCTGGCGTGGGGTGGGGCGGGAGCGCTTTGTCTGAGGTTAGTGTTATCGACTCAGACCTCAGGTCGATAACGGCGCCGTGGTCACTTAGGAAGTCCATTCCGAGTATCACATCCCTGGAGCAGTTTTGTAGGATTACAAAGCTCGCAGGATAAGTGTGGTTATTGATGGTGACTCTCGCCGTGCAGACACCAATCGGTGTTATCAGGTGGCCTCCAGCTGTCCGGATTTCGGGTCCACTCCAAGCGGTCTTTACTTTCTTCAGCTTGGTGGCGAATGGCCCACTGACGACGGAATAGTCGGGGCTCCGGTGTCGACGAGAGCTGTGATGCTGTGGCCGTCGATAAGGACATCGAGGTCGCTAGTTCGTCGTCTTGCGTTGCGGTTAGGTCGTGGCGTCGGATCACGGCTTCGTCGATTTGTCCCGCTGTTTCTACGTTGCGTCGTCAGGTTTTCTTCGGGCCGCGAAGTTTCGTCGTGAGGGCTCCGTCCGGTTTGCGTCGTGTTCTGTAAGTCTCGTCGCGTTGTCGTCGTCGGCGGCCGCGGAGGATCTTCGGCATTTCGTCGTACAGCAACCGCACCTCCATCGGTTGCTGCCCTTAGTTTCCCGGATACGGGCTAGGCGACCGGCCCCGGTTTGGGCCAGTGTACTGCCGGCGGTGCGGTGACATGTAGCGGCCGGGCGACGGCGAGCGGGAAGCTCGTCGTTCTTCCCACTGTGTTCCGGTGAGGTAGTCGTCGATGTCGCGAGGCCGTTCGCCTGGCTGCGGGCGCGGCGCGTTAACGGCGAATCCGCGTAGCCCCATCTGTCGATACTGGCATCGGCGGTATGTGTGGCCGGCTTCCCCGCAGTGATAGCAGAGCGGCCGGTTGTCAGGGGCACGCCAAACGTCGGTCTTTCGGGGGGCGCAGCGTTGTCCTGTCGGCGGGCGGTATGGCGTCGGTGGTGGTGGCGGCGGTGCCTGGCGGCGGAACTGCTGCGGCGACGCGTCGTCTTGACGTGGGCGAGGGGGTGGGGCGTTGCGTCGGGCTGCAGCAGCATAGCTCATTGCTTCCGGCTGAGCCTGCGGTGCTTCGGGAATTCCAAGCGATTGCCGGACTTCCTCGCGGACAACGTCGGCGATTGAATGCACTTGATGCTGCGGCGAAAGTAACAGTTTGCGCAGCTCTTCCCGCACAATCGCTCTGATGGTGTCACGCAGGTCATCAGACTGCAGCGCCTGAACCTCCCCGTAGGTCGTCGTAGGAATGCGGCGGTTGTACTGCCTAGTGCGGATTTCTAGTGCCTTTTCGATTGTGGTGGCCTCTGAAAGGAATTCCGAGACCGTCTTCGGCGGGTTGCGCACAAGTCCGGCGAAGAGTTCTTCCTTCACTCCCCGCATCAGGAAGCGAACTTTCTTTTCTTCGGACATGGCTGGATAGGCATGGCGGAATAGTCGAGTCATTTCTCCGGTGTACAGTCCGACGTTTTCATTGGGGAGCTGTACACGGGTCTCGAGAAAGGTTTCAGCCCTTTCTTTCCGGATGACGCTCGTGAAGGTGTTGAGAAATCCGGTGCGGAAGAGGTCCCATGATGTTAGCGTGGACTCTCGATTCTCGAACCAGGTCCTTGCGCCATCTTGAAGGGCGAAGTAGACATGGCGTAGCTTCTCGTCGCAGTCCCAGTTGTTGAACGCGGAGACTCGGTCGTATGCCTCCAGCCAGCTTTCTGGATCCTCGCATGGTGATCCGCGGAATGTCGGCGGCTCCCTCGGTTGATGCATGACGACCGTTGTAGGCGCCACAGCGGTTGTCATTGTGGCTGTTGTCTTCTTCGTTGTGATCCTGGTCTTGTCCGGTAGGGGTCCGTATTGTGGGGGTAGTCCTTCCAGTCTGCGGCTGGCTCGACTGCCGCTGATGGTGTCGGTGTCTTCTTCGCGACGTGGGCTGGGTTCAAGGCTTGTCGGGGGCGTCCGGAACATGAACGAGCAGCACCTCCACCAGATGTCACGTGGTCGTGACGTCGACGAAGAAAGCAGTCGGCGTTTGCAGAATGAAACTGTTTATTTGGCCGAACTTGTGGCCGGGAAAATGAGAACTAGAACTGCAGCAATACATGCTGTACAATGATAGCAGCGAACAGGGCGTCGTCCGTCGATCAACTGACAAGCGGCGATGTGCGTCGGCTTTTATACAGGTGCTATCGAACTTTCCAGCGATATCGCTGTTGGCGGCGTTATCTCTCGACAAAGCTGGAACATTCTCGTGCGGCGCGCAATCTTAACGGATTGTTCCAAAACAATCGCGAAGCTTCCTACACATCACGGCGAGGCCTGCGCAGCGCGTTGCCCACAGTCTTTGTGGGTGAAGCTTCAACTCATGAAATATAAGACTTGCGGCAATATTAGGGGTGTGCGAATATTCGAAAGTTTCGAATATTCGTCGAATATTACATTCGAAATATTCGTATTCGATTCGAAAATCGTGTATTGGAAAAGTTTCGAATATTCGATAACTTTGAATATTCAAAAATTCGAATTTGCGATTCGAATATCATGCATAAAATAACTCGTCTTCCACATTTCTGCTGCGTTCGTATCGCTAAAAACGTTGCCAAGAGGAGCGATAAACATCGTAAGTACACGGAGGCACGATATCTGCCTGCGACGAGCGCCCCAATACGTATGATTTATTGCTGGTGCATCTCCGACGTGCAGCGCTGTTGGCGATCATGTAACCGTACATTTTCAATATTATGCGGCCGTAACCTGCCGGACTACCACTCGTTCACTATGCGGGACCACTTCTGAAGAAAGACAGTGACCCACGTGACTGGTGGCGGACTGTAGCACCTTCAGATACCCCAGTCTGGCATAGCTTTGCCCTATGTAACTCCCTATACCAGCCACTTCTGTTCCAAGCGAGCGTGCCTTTTCAGTGGCATGGGGGGAGGGGGGGTTGTCTTTGTTACAAGGGAGCGCCTGCTGCCTGATCATGTGGAGCAACTCATATTTCTTCATGATAACATCTAGTCATTACTTTCATTGTGCCGTGATATTTGCTTGTGTTGTGATGTGCATTGTCCTAGCCTGGACATTGTGTTCTGGAGATAGCAGTGTATGTTGTGTTGCCAGTCAGGCTGTTAATGTTCTTTTCTTTTTTCAAATAGCTACATGTTAAATAAAATATCGTTACTGTGGAGGCATTTTTCCTTTGATATTCGATATTCGATTCGATATTCGAAAGTGAATATTCGTATTCGATTCGTATTCGAAAAATTTGATATTCGCACACCCCTAGATCATATGCTTCAATACGCTGCTAAATGAAGTTATGTGAAGACTCATTTATTACGCAGGAGGTTCAATTCATCCAAATGTCAATGTATCTAGCTCGTGCTTAGCCGACAGTCGACAAAACTAGCGAAAACAAGTCATGTACACAAATTTGCGCAAAGCATCTCAAAGTGTTCAGCGTACGTAAAATATAGGAACGCTGATTGCCAAGCAAGCGTATGAGTTTCACTTTTTTCCCCACACTGTTGGGTAATTCAGTATTAAAACACTGTCTTATAACAAGACGCGCTCTATCTGAGTTGTGGAATGCGCAGTGCCGAGCATAAGGTTTAGGCTCCGAACTGCGTTTTTTACATACATTTACATACATTTCTTTACAATTCTATATGTGCCTTGCTGTTACAGTTCAGTTGAAAACAAACGAATAAGTTCCTCATTTTTCTGGCTTCATTGTCTGTTTGTTTCGTGTGACCATAGCGAAGAATAAAATGGAGTATTTTATCGCCTTTTGTTATCGCTCGTATGAACGATTCATTTGAATTAGGGGGAATATTAGTGGGCATAATGTTATCGATCACACCTCAATGCCTTCCCATACATTTGAAAAACGTCCGAGATCTCGTGGCAGAGTGTTCCTCCTGACCGCGCGAGGAGGGAGAGCGGTGAGCGCGTGTACCGGCGAGCAGGCACGCAGGTTCTTTTTGTGGATGACGAGTAGACGAGAATGTTGACGTCACGGCGAACGCTGAGGATTAGCGAAACGCCCGGAGAGAGAAGGGATTGTTTCTTGGTATTTGTGGGGCGTCCGCGGCTCGTAGCGCTTCCGCGTTTGGCGTCTTTGATCGCGACGGAATTCTGAACTCGATACACGCGTTTACTCGAAAGGCTAAAAAAAAATTGACCGCGTATCTGCGTGCATCGCTGCAAATGTCATCGAAAGACGATAGTCTTCTGCCGGCCGTACTACCAGACTCTGGTACTACATGAGTCCACCTCCCCTATGTTGTATCGCCGCATCTGGTTCATAGCGTCGCATGTGCAGCGCAGCCCAAAAAAACACTAGCATTTTCAGCGCAGCCTAAGAAACACTAAGGTCTTTAGAATTACGTATCTATGTATTTTCTAGTAAAGGAACACACCACCGAATACTTACGTACTGATGCTGCGCCTCAGATATGCGTAACATTTGCTTTTTGATCGATGATGTTCACAAGTATGAACGGCGCTACCGGTTCCAGATGGCTGGGCGTTCAGCAAGTGGTTAAACTTTGGCCGGGTGGCTGAATTGTGTGACAGACACACAAACAGAAAGACAGATAGACGAAAATTTCTGCGTCATCGGAGATGGTTTAGGGGCCCTTTAAAGAACGTTACCCGTGGTCCGTCGGAGATACCGCAGAAGCGCCGGCACTTCTTCGTAACGCTCGCACCAGCGGGCGCAGTCGCACGGCACGCCGTGGAAGAACCATAGTGCGGTACCGTTGTTGTCGAAGGTGACGTCAGATTCGATGGCGTTCGCTCCCAGCTCCATGCCTTCGTCCACTTGCCAGATGGCGTTCGTCATGTGGTAAATGTTGTAGATGGGCCTCCGACCCGAGCCGCTCGCCTAGATAGAACGAGAAACATTTGCTCGTATTGTTATTCATAGAACGCGTGGATTGGTTGTTTGAAAACGGGGTGGGTTGTTAAAGGTGATACGAAACCATGTATTACGTACGCTGCCAATAATAACGATCAACCGTTTGGCGAGGATAATAAACTGTGTAAGGCCATAGGTTAGTAGACTATCTATAAACTATTGAACACATTTAATTTATAAAAAGGCAGTATATCGACCGTAAATACAAATGTTCGCAGCAGCGGCGTCAGTTACTCAGGGGTAGCACCCCGTCCCCACTTCCCGCCAACTTCCTCCTTCGGGACGTAAAACTTAGCAGCCCTATTTAGCGATTGTATTTCGTTCTAGAAATGCAGTATAATGCTAGAACGAACCTTGCAAAATCTTGCAAATCGCCACCCCCCTCCCTTCGGCCAATCGGAGACATACACAGGTCAATGTCTAAGAAGTTCTGTGAAGTGTCCATTAATGTGGCTGAAAAAAAAAGAAATGTGGAGGTCCCCCTGATCGTTTACTTGGGTGTCTTGTAGTAGCGCTCGCCCGTCGGCGTTCGTGTGCCCTGATGTATTCCTGAGGTGAACATTATTTTTTTAAGAACAGCGCACGAAAAATCGTAGACAAGAAAGGGAGCGCTGTGCGCTGTTTCTCTTCAAAAAAATGAATAGATACCAACTCGCCGAACTTGCCATAATAAGCGTGTGGTTGAGATCTGATCCGCCAGGTGCCGAAACGAGCCCAATCCGATGAATTTCTGACATGTAATTAAATAATGTTGTTTCCTCCTCCTCTGAGATGTAATTACGGTTTATGCGAACTTACGCTAATTATATGACCACAATTTCAATTTATGACATACTTTAATGCCCACTCTATCATATACAGCCCTTAGCTTAACCGATTCCATTCATTTTATATATTTTTATCGCGGTCTTCGGTCAACTCGCACCGGCGTGGTCTGGAACATAGCGAAGAATGTCACTCAGTAAAAATGTGACTAATAAGTTTTTAAGACGAAGGCCTAATTACAGGCTAGGCTTGGCGAGTTCTTGTGTAGAAGGGTGAGGCTTGGGCTAGTGGTGGGTGTTCTATGCTGGGAGTCAGGTTTTAGCTAAAAAACAGAGCGTCAGATGAGTGACAGCGATGAGAAACGCTTTCTGCTAGCTAAATTGTTTGCGTCTAATGAAGACATTAGTAGTGAAAAAAAGAAAGCCAGTTTATTCTGACGTCATATAACGTGAGACCCCACAAACAAAACCGAAGAAAATGCGGCGGGATTTCGTAGAAATTATGGCGATGCGAAACACAGCCCGAATTGTTCTAGCACGAGTCAGCCACTCGTGCCCACCGTGTGACGTGCAGAAGAGCCTTTTCAGTAGAATAACGTCGCACACAAAGAAATATATATTTTGCTCTGTGGGCTCACTCATACTCACTCACCAGAATTTTCCTCAACCGGACTCACTCGGACTCAGACTCCCTAAACTTTTTATCAACCGGAGTCACTCGGACTAAGACTCACTAAAATTTTCCCCAGCCGGACTCAGTAGGACTCAAACTCACCAAAGCCCCGCCACGGTGGTCTAGTGGTTATGGCACTCGACTGCTGACCCGAAGGTCGCGGGATCGAATCCCGGCCGCGGCGGCTGCATTTTCGGTGGAGGCGAAAATGTTTGAGGCCCGTGTACTTAGATTTAGGTGCACGTTAAAGAACCCCAGGTGGTCGAAATTTCCGGAGCCCTCCACTACGGCGTCTCTCATAATCATATGGTGGTTTTGGGACGTTAAACCCCAGATATTATCAAACTCACCAAAATATTACTCACCCGGAATCACTCAGACTTAGACTCACGGCCCGATCTGAGTCTGAGTGAGTCGACTCATGAGTCAGTTTGCGGACCTATGGCCGTATGCAGGCCCGTAGCCAGGAATTTTTTTCGGGGGTGGCCCACTTGCTGAAAACCTTGACTATTTGAGAGAAACACCTATTTTCATTATTTATTTTTGGTAAAAACACCTACTTCACCAAAATTCCGGGGGGGCGGGCCCCGAGACCCCCCCCCCCCTAGATACGGGCCTGGCCGTATGACAGCGCTCTGTGTGTGAGTCGTTCTTTCTAATCGCCATTTTTTAAAGGCGAAAGCCCTTAAAAATGGCCTTGTGAGGTACAATGTCACGTGATCGCGCAAGCTGAGCGACCACTTCGTAATTGCGGCGTTCGCGTGACAAACAAAAAAAATTAAAAGGCGTCGCTTGCGTATTTAATGTGCCTGATTAAATAACCACACCAAATGGCTTTCGAGTCGCCTTAGGCGAATGCCCAAGGGACCTTGTGAGTTCTTTCGCTGTGCTTGATGGACAATGCGCAGTCTTCTGCAGATGATCACCTCATCTGATTCTGTGGCATTCCTTTAGTAATCACAGTCGTCAGTGCCCCTTAAGGCGCTTAGCGACTACCGTCAACAAGCTGGCTTGTGATATATGATTGCGCTTTAGTATGCAAGACTTACGAGTTGAGGAGCGGTCAGCAGAGCAACAACGGTCGTCAGTAGCTTCGCACACATGATCCGTCGTTTCACTCCTGTCTAGTTGAGCCGGTCAGTCTGCGAAGCTGAGATGCCACTGACGTTGATAGTCCCACCAAGAATCTCTGGCCTGTGCTGCACGTAAGCGAAAGCATAGGCTTGCGCGGAGCCCCCCCCCCCCCCCTCTAGTTACAGAAGAAGAGGGGGGCGCAAAGTCTACTCCATACAATGATATAATAGGAAGGGGGGGCGCTGCGATGAACCTTCGGCCCCCCTGAAAGGGAACCCTGCACACGCCTATGAGCGAAAGCGTATATCTGGCAGCTCTCCTATATCGCTCGGTCTATAACACAAAAAGGATGACCGACGGCATTTCGAAACTTGGCGCGCGCATCCGAGGGTAACTATAAACAAAACGCCAAGGCTAAAGGAGCCGATGTTGTACAGATATGCAGCTAGTGCAAGTATCTGTTTATGACAAAAGATAAGAAAAAAGGGCATTCGATAAAGGGCACGTGAGCTTAGGGGCAGGAACAGGCGCTCTTGCTTTTACGTAGCAGATATGATCAGATTAAGCAACGTGGATGATAACTCGCTTGCATTCTCACTTCATCAACGCTGATAGCGGTTGGAATTTGATCATGAGTCATAAACCGCGCGCGTCGACTGGTGTACTCTTAATTGGGCGAGTTTGTTAGGATATTCCTGGTTCATTGTTACCGCTGTAAGATCAATTGTATAGAAAGAGGGGACACGCAAATGCTCGCTGTCTGTGTTTTTCTGAGGTAGTGGCGACTAACGGACGCGCACACACAAATATCGTTATCGTTCGCCCCGGTGGCACTGTGGTTACGGTGCTGCTGATCCAAAGTCGCGGGTTCGATCCCTCCAGCATTTCGATGGATTCGAGATGCTAGAGGGCCGTGTCAGTAACACAAAGAACTTTGCTTATAGGTCCTGCGAGTTCGCGGGACGGGCAAAAGGCCCAGCCTAGGTGAGGGCCAGGAGTCCTTGAGTCCTGGCGGCTTCGTCGGTCCGCTGGACAACCCGTGTAGAGCTGACCTTCAATAGCATAACTCTACAACACAGACTCCCAGCGCGCGTGGAGGCGATCACTTGAAGCTGCATCCGCATTATTGTGTGTTATCCCTCGACATTCCCATAGTGTGCGTTCCAAAGCGGTTCTGGAACCACATTTCTTGCATTTATCTGTATTGCTTATGTCTGGGAAAATGAAGTGCGAGATCGCCGGGTTCGGATAGGTTGTGGTATGTAACTGCCGCTAGTCGACAGAGTGCTTTTTAAGTGCGTAGCCCCTTAGCGGTCCGGCTTCTCGTCCATCCACTGTCTTACGTCGCATGATCACGCAGTGGTCGATACAGGCCTAAAACAATGCTAACAATGCTCGAAACCGGTGCTAAATAAACCAACGGTGTGCAAAATAACATAAACTGCAGAAATAACCAAGAATCAATCGCAATAATTTACCTAAAATCGTGAAAGACGTTTCTGAAGCATCCGGCTGATGCCCCGCGCCGTGCAAGAGAGGGCGCCACCGCCTCGGCAAGAGCGCGATTACCGAGGGAATCGCTGGATCGCCCGTGCTACGCACTTCCCCCTGCAGGTTAAACGGTGGTGCAGCTGCATTAAGTGTAAGATTAAGAACTACACCAAGACCTTCACAAGAATGACAAGATTTAGCGCGGTATTTAGACGTGTACCGGGGCCTACACAATAACCACATTAGCGCCACGTTAAACGCAGAATTTTTGCTGAACTTTTGGCGAGGTGGTGGCAAAACGCCTCTTCGCAATTTGTAGTAATGCGAGTTGTCAATAACTATAGTCAACGGAAGCCCTCCGCTATGGCGTGTGTCAACCTGAGTCGTTTTTGCACGTAAAACCCTGAACGCTATTATTTATTATTATTCAATACCATTCTGTATTTGCATCATCACAAAATTTTAAAGCTCAGTGTACGCAGTGCACATGTTTCCCGCTATATTGTATAATAATTTCAATTATGTCTTGTCCTCCTAGGTGGTACAGTGGTCAAGGTGCTCCGCTGCTGACCCGAAGGTCGTGGGTTCGATCCCGGCCGCGACGGTTGCATTTCAATGAAGGTGAAAGGCATAGGCGTGCGCAGGGTTCCCCTTCAGGGGAGTCGAAGATTCATCACAGCGCCCCCCACCTCCCTGTTAAGTCAATGTATGGGGCAGACCTTGCGCCCCCCTCTTCATAGGTGACTAGGGGGGCCGCCCCCCTGCCCCTTTCTGCGCACGCCTATGGTGAAAGGCCAGAAGCCCGTGTACTGTGCGATATCAGTGCACGTTAAAGAACACGAGGTGGTGGAAATTTCCGGAGGCTTATAATGATATCATGGTTTATGGTATTGGAACGTAAAATCCCCGGTAATATTATAAAAACGCACAGGGCCCCTATGCACTCATCTAAGAATACTGGAAGGCGAAAGCCATCTTCTTTTTCATCTCAGTCAATGTATTGATTCTGCTCCGCCACCCTCCGAACGTTTTCTGCACCTAATTGCACAGAACTTTATTGTTAACTCTCGCACATGCTCTGGCAATGTCCCGCGTTACCTCAGGGCCTCTCACCAGTGAGTCCGACTGGGAAGAGGCACTCAGGAGCTCCGAGCTCCACCACCAACTCAAGGCAGTCCAGAGGGCCCAAGAACTGGCGGAACGCCACCAAGTTCCTGCCCCGACTCGGGCGTCGCCTACGGTAGCGGCTGCTAGGGTGTCCCCTCTGGATCCCTCGGTGGCTTAAACTCCTCAAGACCTATGAATAAAGTTCTTGACTGACTGACTGACTGACTGACTGACTGACTGACTGACTAATGTGGTTATGCACAGCTTCACACTTGAGCACTGGTCGAAACCGGAGCGACAACACGGGCGATTGCACAAATGGGACCCGGAAATGAAGTTCCGCATGCCTTGTAAATTAAAGCGACACATCGCAAGTATGATTCACTGGATTCGTCTTGGGGTGGCCTTCACAAGACGTTATACACACCTCATCGGCTGCAGTGACACCGGTCCCAATTGTGATCACTATCAAGTGCCAGAAACACTTGAGCACATATTTTCTACCTGCCCAGCATATGCACTTGACCGACAGAAATTGGTTTCCGCGTCTGAACGATTTTATAAGATGCCATTAACTGATGAGATTGGCCTGACGCCAATAGTGCAAGTGTGGTCATACGAGCGGTCACAGCTTTTCTACATGCCACTGGACTGGAGGCGCGGATATAACACAGCGCCAGCTTGACGGGGCTGTATATACTCCCCCTCTCTAACTCACCATCGTCATTAATCACTCTTTTTATTCCCCTTTCCCCTCCCCCCGTGTAGAGCATACTATCGCTAGAGCATATACACTGTTACTCATGCCAACCTCTCTGCCTTTCTGTAAATGAAATCTCTCTCTCTCTCTTGCACTGCCTCTGCGATGGGCCCGCCGCTGAGGAAGCTATGATGACATTGATGACGTCACAAATTTTAGCGATTTGTGACGTCATAACGTGATGATGATTTTTCGCCTCGCTCGTGTTGACGCTGCTGACACGAGACGCCTGGTCAATTTTCGCATTTGATGAGGCATCTAAGGCTTTCGCCTTAATAATTATATCTTGCTGCGGGCAATGCATTGCCTTGTAATTATTGACACTTCGTGTTAGTCTGCGTTAGCGTTGTAACACCGGCTTGTTATCGCACTGACACATTGTAATTTCGGCCAGGGCATTCGAGCTAACGAAGCAATTGTGTTCGTTTCTACTACAACGCGCACCATCGCTCCACTATTTAGTGTCGCTTTTCTCTGCTGCTTTCTTCGCAACGTGAGTACGTTTAGCGCAAGTTTTCAAAGAGCGCAAAGGGCCGAAAATGTCATTCAGAAAAATGAAAATAGTGTTGATAAGTGCAGAATTTTTAAAGAAAAAGAATGAACGAGAGATACCCATAAAACTAAACAAATATTAATATTAATATTAATCAAATATTGCTATAGGCAATATGATTTTTAAAAATCATATTGCTATAGTCGTATTCATTCTGTAGGATCGGCCGAAGAATGGTCTCTCATCCAGTGGAACATAACTAACTGTTAAGTGAAAAAAAGAAACGCCAATCAACGAATCGCCTCATTGGTATTCACTAGTCCATTTACCGAGTACTCATTATTACCTATTCGTATTATTTGTGGGGGGAGTACGAACAGTTAATTTTGAGATCGAATGGAAGACGAACTGCAGAGCGGCAAAAGCGAATTGAATCGTTTTCGAGGATTCGACGCTGTTTTTACTATGAATATAAAACGATGTTTACGTAGTTTCGTTGATAATACTAGTATTGATAATTTTAGCATTAACACCGAACGTTGTAATCTGTGACCGCGCCGCATATGTTTTCGACTGCGCCCGCGGAGACATTTCTTGCACGCTGGCGATGGTACGTGTGCACAGTGCTTTGTTATAATTCACTGAACTCGGTGGCGTCGTACGAAAAGAACCCGGTGCCCGCGAGCGCAAACAAATGTAGCCCTCGAAGGTGCGGCGGCCATATTCGTATTTATACGCGCCATTTTCCGACAAATGATCCTCTCTCGATCGTGGGATTGCCGGCGATCAGCCACTTGTGATGTGGCTATCTGATCTTTTATCGACCTAATTTGTCATTGACGTCGGCACATTTCATCGTTGCCTGGATATGAACGCATCACCGCCGCTCTTTACCTGCGGACAGGGGCGTAGCCAGAAATTTTTTTCGGGGGGGGGGGGGGGGGAGGTTCAACCATACTTTATGTATGTTCGTGCGTGCGTTTGCATGTGTGCGTGTTTATATACGCAAGCAAAATTGAAAAATTTCGGGGGGGGTTGAACCTCCCCCCAACCTCCCCCCCCCCCCCTGGCTACGCCCCTGCCTGCGGAAAGTGAAGTGTTGGGCCGCTAAGTACGTGGTTGAACGTCCGATTTCCGGCACGGAAGAAGGAAACAGTTCAGAGGGAGCATTGTGCGAATGCGACAGAAAGAAAGAAAGAAAGAAAGAAAGAAAGAAAGAAAGAAAGAAAGAAAGAAAGAAAGAAAGAAAGAAAGAAAGAAAGAAACTTCGAGCATAACAGCTCTGCTATAAATATGCGATATAAAGACTGCGTATCGGAACAATCGACCTTCGATGCTTCCCTCATGTTTTCATATTTTTGTTGAGCATTCATTTAACATGTAAGGTGTCATGCTGATAAGCTCGACGAAGCTTGTTGGATTTTCGGCCACGGTGGTCGCATTCCGATTGGGTTGAAATGCCAGAACGACAGTGTACTTGTAGATTTAGGTGCACGTCAGAGAACCTTAGTTGTTAAAAAAATAATGAGGAGTCATGCATTACGGCGTGCCTGATATTATACCGTGGCTCTGGCACTTCAATTCAGAAATAATGAACTATTAAAAAGCATAATATCTGGGGTTTAACGTCCCAAAACCACGATATGATTATGAGAGACGCTGTAGTGGAGGGCTCCGGAAATTTCGACCACATGGGTTTCTTTAACGTGCACCTAAATCTAAGTACACGGCCTCAAACATTTTCGCCTCCATCGAAAATGCAGCCACCGCGGTCGGGATTCGATCCCGCGACCTGCGGGTCAGCAGTCGAGCGCCATAACCACTGGACCACCGTGGCGGGGCAACTATTAAAAGCAACGCTTAAACCAAGAGTTGAAAGAATAACGTACCTGCGCAGACAGAGAGGGACACCACGAGGATTTGCTGCGAACAAATTCATCTCGAAGCGTGTGACTTTATAGACCCTTACGTCGTTATCACGCAAGCGCAATGGATCTAATAAAACATTGTAAGAAATGACGCAAACAACAGATCTTATCATCCGCAGACAAGCTTTCCTTTGCTGAGAGCTATAGAATTAGGTGTACTAACGTTTGCGTCCATACCGATATCGTCGTGATGTTCCTTTCTCCTTGGCTTATCGATAATGGCCAGTCGTACGTTGTTTGAAACAATACAAGGAAGATGTGACGGCATGTGATTAATGAAGCGGGCGTTTCACACCAAATATCCTTGTTCCACTAGCGTCGATCGTGCGCGATAAACAAAAGAATACTGCGCAGATAACGATGGAGATAGCGACCGTCGATGGCATTTTGAATTCGCATGTTCCGAAAGATACGGCAATTTCATTACGGTGGTTTCAGAAGCTATAGGAGGGCAGTACTCGAAGATGAAAAGCATGATATGAACCTACTGACATTGTGAGTCCTAATGAAGGCGCGTGGCACATGATAACATTGCGCATGAGCGGCGAGGCATATTTTAAGCTTGACAGCACAGTTTCCCACTGCGAAATTCACATGCCGAAACACTGGAGGCAAGCTCTCGTATATCAGTGTAGAATAAACAATCAACTACTTCTCTTAAGACGCGGTTCACTTTCGTGTTATACTGAATCCTATGACGGAGGGATCACTCACGTTTTTAAGAGCGAAGCTGCTTAGCAAATCGTTCCTTGTCCGACGAACCAAAAAAGCTACAGTTTCGCCGCAACGGCGAAGCAATGAATGCGATAGCAACAAATTGGAATGTAACGCGAAGAAGGGAAAGCAGCTCGAAATTGCCAGCGCGTCGCTCAAGCCCAAAGGACGCACGAAAAGAACGCACACAGGACGAGCGCGAACTATCATGCGTCACAGCTCGATACTTGAAGCGCACTGCTGAAACATAAAGCAGGACGCACGAAACGAACGAACAGGTACACACAGGACGAGCGCGAACTACATGTCGCAGTTGTTACTTATTTCTGTGTGAACGGCGCGCTCCTTTCGCAAACGCGGCTGCTGCAGCGAGCGAAGTGACGTTCGTACGCTCTGTGACTTTAGCGCGGACATCACGGGGAAAGCACAAGACATACAACCCCCCGCTCCACCCCCCCTCCCCCCGCCCACCTCCTTCTTTCCTTGAGATAAGCGCACGAAGGCAACCACGCCCTGTAGGGCGAAGCGCCTTGGCGTTCGCAGGAGCAGGGCGACGACCTTTAAAGCGCGCCCAGCACGCACTTCACGCCATCTCGGTGGTGACCAAGAAAGTATGCTGAAGTAAATGGTGTATATAAATAGCTCGCCGCTAGCAGGCTGAAAGACGGTACTCTTCGTGGCCTAGCCGTCTAAACGCCGCGCGCTGCGAAGCGAGAGGTCGCCGGTTCGATTCCGCGCGTCGGAAAGTTTTTCTGAATTATTTTTCTATGTGGCTTATATATAATATATATATATATATATATATATATATATATATATATATATATATATACAGAGAGAGAGAGACATATACATATACGGTGCATGACGGCGGCGACGGCACAAAACAGACGAGAGTGTCCATATAATTGCTATCGCAATAAGAACTATCATTATAAACGGGTGTGTGTCACAGCAGTTGAATAAATCCTACTACTCACCACCGGTCCACTAAAAATGAAGAAGGCAACTGTTGGCCTAACAAATGTGCCACAGAAATTGGGTAAATCCCACTACCATTTGGCTTTCATGCACGCCGTCCCAAGCACAATCCAATACTGGGAGGATCGCAAGCGAGAGGTCTTTGCCATGATCAGAAACTAGGCAAACCTCACGGCTTTCGAACGAAGTTGACGTGAGGGCAAATGGGAGTTCAACCCCGCTACAGCCAAGCTCAAGCAACACTTCACACCAAGTTAAAGGAAAAGATCAACAACGTTACAGCCAAGTTTAAGCCAAGTTCAACCTCGCTACAGCCAAGTTCTGCCTAGATACAGCAATAAATAAGCACGAGACCGATCAGCTTTGCTGTGTATCGATTTTTGCACGGTTTAGTCCAAGCTTCGAGCCATCTTTTTTTTTCTGTCCGCTCTCTCTCTCACGTTCTTTCCTCTGTGAAACACAGAGGGGAGTGGGACAGATGATAATTAGCTATTCTCGTCCAAGTTGTTCCAACCCGGTCGCAGGGGTATCATGATTTCTCGTAAGAAGATGTCGATCGAGCAATTGTTGGGGATTTACGTCCCAAACCCACTATATTATTATGAGTGGAAGGCTCTGGAAATTTTGAACGTCTGGTCTTGTTTCACGTGCAGCTAAATCTAAGCACACGGGCCTCAAGCATTTCGCCTCCATCGAAATACGGCCGCCGTGCAGTTTCCGGCTCATCGCATGGTGCTCTGACTTCATGAGCGGTGCAGTGCAGTTTCACTTCCTTCAAGTTAATTCAACAGCTGCAGTGTAGATGTTGAACGGCCTGAATCTATGTTGGCTACATAACGCCTATAGCTGCGTGGAACCGTAGCCTATGAGTTCAGCCTCTGAAACCGGACACAAACCCCTTCTTTGTGTCCCGCTCCTTGTGTGTCCCGTTTGGTGCTGCCAAGTTTCCATAATGAGAACAAGAGGAAATGCAGTGCAAGATATTACATTTCTTTCCGCTGGTGTAAGTAGTTACGCCATCTTGGAGAATATCGTTATATTAAAGGAGCAAGGAGAGTTTTTTTTTTTAGTAGCGAGTACGCGCCGTGTGTAAAGTGAAACCAATACAAACCGAAGGTGAGTGGCAGCATGGGCTGTATGTTTCTTAATATGTTTTCAACGAAAGATGGGGAGTTGATCAAAGTCTCGTTTTCTTCGTCATTAGACACAACCTTATTAAAAAACAGACACTGAAGCCAAGGAAGGCATAGGGGATATTATTTGCAGTTTTAACTGTAGCGTAGTATTTCCGACATAGATGAACCCGCAGGTCGCGGGATCGAATCCCGGCCGCGACGGCCGCATTTTCGATGGATGGCGGAAATGCTAGAGGCCCGTGTACTTACATTTAGGTGCACGTTAAAGAACCTCGGGTGGTCAAAACTTCCTGAGCCCTCCACTACGGCGTCTCTCATGATCATATCGTGGTTTTGGGACGTTAAACCCCAACAATGATCATTATTGTTCCGAGACGGACGGAAAGGAATTGAAGTGGATGAAAAAGCAACTTTTTCTCCGGTAAGAACCAAACCCACAACCTTCGGCTAAAGCGTCTGATGCTCTAACAATTGAGCTACAGCAGCGGTTTTGTTATTTTTACGTTTTAATTTCTAACGTGTCGCGTATCGATGCTAGTAGTATAAAATAAGCGCTTGAAAGGCAACAAACATTTTCAATATAGTTACGTTTTGTCGCCGTTTTTTGTCAGCGTATTTTGTACACTCTTTGATAGAACGAATCGTTTGCTACGCGGCTCACCATGAAGGCGGTTCCAACAAGCTGTTGCCTGTAAAACACACTGTAGGAAATACTTCATTATTTTCGTTACATTTTTGTCCGATAACGACAAGTGGTATCACGTTCTCACGTTCTGCTCCCTGCCACAACAGACGTGCGATGCGCGCTTTCTACACAACACACTAGTTGGGCAACTATACTCTAAAATAGCAGTTGTTATTGGCCTTACTGGTGTGCAGTAATTTCGAAAAAAATAATGCATGAGAGAAGGGGGCTATAAAACTAGATTTCACATCAAGTGTTTCTTGAACAAGTGCGACTGTCCTGTCGCCTATAACTTCGTGTATCATTTGCTTTTGTGCAGTTAAATGACCCGCGACAACGAAATTTCTCTTTTTTTCTTTCTTACTCTAATTTTCAGCTTTTTGTCTGATAATCCCCAAACTGAATCATAAATGCTGTAGCGTATCATATAATTAATTCTAGCGTCGTTAATTCTTAGCGTCACTTCAAAACGCCTTCCTGAAATCACAAGAAACTAGAACCCCATCGCGGGGCAGTGCCTAGATCACGTGCGCTCAAGCTTTCATGGCTTAGAAAGAGCAATTTTCAAATCGGGGCCCCCCGCGCGGTAGAGAATGAAACAGTGTGTGTATGAGTTACGCGTGTTACAGGGATACTAAAGAGAAAAACTATTTTTTCTGATATTGGTAAATTACTCTTTCACAATTACAAAATAACCACGCTTGCCGCGAGAAGAAGCCTGGTAAGCGAGAAAACACGCAAAAAGAAAATGCAGGTGGCGACGCCACCTTGGATTGTCCGCACCAAACGTCGTGACGTCATAGATTTTGACGGCATCTTCAAGGTCCTATGTAGATCTTAATCTCTAAAATGAAGTACATTGTCCTCTGGGGCCATAGATTTAACATACCAAGTTTTCAGAAAATTTCGTTAGGCCAATGTCACTAACATACGAAAAATACTAATTGAAATCGGTTATGTCGCGTGCGATGATTTCAGCGCGAGATTTAAAAATGAAACGTTGACCTTGATTTCCTCCTCTATTAATAAACCTATGATGGTTAAATTAACGACATTATAGTTCTCAGGGTACAAATAATCAATCTGAACTGATTCATTGTTCCCCTTTAGTGACTATTTAAGAACACGACCCCTAGGGAAACAGAAAAGCATTCCTGGCGTGAGCGGCCGCGACCACCTTGAGAGCAGCCCGACAACCGAGCGAGAGAGGCGCGTAACTATAGTCCTCGTCGAGTGCTGGTCGTGGTGTTGTGCGCCAGTGTGTTAGACATACTCGAAATTAAAAGGTTCCGCGAAAAACAAAAAGAAAGAAGACACGTTCACATGTCCCCGTACCCTTTCATGTGAACGCGTCCTTATTTTCTCGCGCAACCTTTTGATTTCGACAACACTCGCTTTACTCGTGGAACGTCGCACGGGATACCGACCTACGTCATACCAGTGGCGATGTCGCGAGGTGCTGCGAACTCAGATGGGCACTCGCGCTTATTTTAAAACTAAATTAAATAATCGTAAATGCAATGTTAGTTGCTGATAATCGGTCAGAAGCGGCCATGTTTAGAGGACGATCAAACGGCACAAACATCTTGAGGTTTCAGTTAAGGTGTCAGTTGTCCTTAACCTGCATATCCTCCTTGGTATAGCTTGGCGCCTGAGTTAATGTCGCTCTTAAACATGAGGGCGCCGATTCTATATCCGGCCACTGCGGCAGCATTTGGATGGGGCAAAACGCAGAAGCACCCGCCCCAACAAACTACACACCTCCTGGAAATGTGCGGAAATGTTTCAGTGGGACATATGCGAGCTGTACTGTGAGAGAACTCCACTTCACAAAAAAAAAATAAAAAAAAAGATCCCTGGACCAGAGTTGCCAGTTCCGCTTATAATAAGCGGATTTGGGCTTCTTTTTTCGCCGAGCCGCTTGCAGAATTTTCCAGTCGCTTGTCGCGTTTTTTCGACTTATTTGCATTTTCCCAGCAAATATAGCTATTTTAGTGATAATCACGTTCACCCATTGCGCGTTTGTCGATGACTCTGAATAGTTCAGTGTTGAAGTCAAACATACGTTGGAGAAATCAACAAGTAACATTAACCATGCACTGGAAAACGTGCATTCACCCGAATGAAAACCACCCTGGACACACTGTTAAAAAGTAAATATGTGATTGTTTTCATAGTTGCGCATGTTTTCGCCATACAGAATAATGAAAGTGATCTTTACAACTCCCCTTCGTATTTGAGGGAGATCTTTTTATTCGAATTAAAAATATTCTCAAGAATCGGAAAATTCGCCCCTGGCTTCGTCCACGGATTTAGGTGTATAATATTTGGCTTGGATGTGCTTTTAATAAATAATAAAATCTTTTAACGTCCCGATTATGATTTGGGAGACGCCGTAAACTCCGGAAATTTCTGGGGTTCTTTTAGACATGCACCTAAATCTAAGTACATATGCCCAAATTTTCATGCCTTAAATCTATGGTGTAGCCAGAGGCGCGGCCGGGAATTCGATTTTCGTCTACACGAATAATATGGCTTGGATGTGCTCTTACGCATCTAAACACTACGCTAAAAAATCCGGTTCGTTGTACTAATGAATGTTTGTAAAATGTGTGCAAAGTAAACAAGAATGACTTTGAAAATTAATCATACTCGTTGTGACAGTATATTTTAATAAAATGCCCAGGCCTTGAGTGTTGGAATAAATTGTAAATACAAAAAACACTAATTTTCAGTACATCTTGTACAATCTGGCTCAAATAGAACAATCTGAGCTGCAGGGCTTGTCTTCTTTCTTCGATTTTTTATATCTGAAAAAAAAAAACATAACTAGACAAAACAATAATGAATTCAGACACCTACAGCATTGTTATGACTCTGCGTGCCCTTCTGCGTTAACTGCGCCCTCAAAACTCATGGGCCGCCTGCCACATACAAAGCGAAATGCAAGAGCGTGAGAACAACTTACGCAAACTAATTTCAGCCTGAGTACAGTTTTTTAAAAAGTGTTGTAATACTTGGCACCAAACGCGTCACTTCATTGTCTACCACAGCCTAATATGAATTGAGGGACACAAGAAAAAAAACGTATGGCAGCTCCACTACTATGAAACCTAAGGAAGTGCGTAGCATGGGCACCCAGCGATTCCCGTTCGTAGAGTTGCCACTGCTCCGTTTACCAAAGCGTCGATGACGTCAATGTTTGAGATAAGCATGTAGGGTTTCCTTAGCGCAAGAAGAATCTCGACAGGGAGATTCTCAAACTCGGTGTGCGACATGTGAGGTACGTTTTGCTGTGCTTTATCAACTTCCTGCGTCTTAGGGCAGTTGAGATACGCGTCGTGTGCGGCGAGTTCCGTCACGTTGTTTCCACCATTAGATGTAGCGACGAAGCGCCGGTGAAGCGCAAGGGGAGGGGGATTCGCTTGCTCTTGCGCGGCGCCGGAGTCAGCCACAAGCTTCCGAAACGTTTTTAGCGATCTTAAGTTCGTTATTGCCATTACTTTTTGGTTATTTCTGTTAATTATATTATTTTAGACCTTGATCGTTAATTTTAAGCCGGCCTTTAGCCTTGTTATGACATGTATTGAGTGCTTTACTGTAAGCGTGATCATGGCACATGAGATCCGTGGATGGGCGACAAGCCAGGCCTCCAAAGGTGCTCCGCATTTAAAACACGCTAGTCGTTGCCAGTGCAGCGAGTGTCGCGTTTTTCTTGCCTCTTTCCACGTCGTCCTTGTGAGTCCGCTGCTTCACTCACATGGCATGATAGTAGTTCCTACTAATTATTAGGGTGCATAACAATGCGAGACAAGACCAGGACAGTTATGGACATTGGCTCCTATGCGGTTCCCATTTATTTTTCTGTCATATTTCACCCCAATAAATACGGGTCACTGCTGTTGTTGCACGGTGGGCTTGTTGGTATATCATACAAAATGCCGTTGGCATAACGCATCTGACACAGAAGCATACAGACAGCGCCAAATTTTGAAAATGGTTTTATTTCCGCCTTCAGCAGATCATATATACCCTCCTCTAAGTGCTTAAATGGGTATATAATAAATTAAATGAATAGTTAAACATTCAGTGCAAACGCACTGGACAAAACTCAAGAGACTATGTTACAGTTTTATTGGCTGAAGAATTACCTTAAAGGGCCCATCAACCACTTCAAGTTCAAGGACGAGAAAGTGGTTAATGGTTAAGAAAGTGGAGAAAGTGGACGAGAAAGTGGTTAATAATATTTTTCTTTATAAAATACATGCAAAATATCACCACTAAGCTTTGGGCCTATCAGCATTTCGCTATTTCTGACTACTCGCTGTTATCTCCGCTTGCACAGCCGTAAACGCACAAAATAAAGCGAGACCAGTTGATAGCGCACGATAGTCATGCGAAACAAGGCAGCACGGGCGTGCGACTGTATGGCAAAGCAGCGTGGAAGAATTCACAACTCATATCCCTAGTATATGGAGCAATCTAGAGGTTATTTTTTCATGATGTCACGTGAACGGAGTGCTGACATCACTAATCGTGATGAAAATAAGGGAAAAAGACAGGTGCAGCAAGTTTTCAGGAGGAGAACGGGAGGGAATCAATACAATATACTCAGATAAAAAAGGAGAAAAAGAAGATTACGTTCGCCTGCCAGTCGTTTTAGGCAAATGCATCAAGTGTAATAATATATCTGTAGTTTAACATCCCAAAACCACGATATGATTATGAGGGACGCCATAGTGGAGGGCTCCGGAAATTTCGACCACCTGGGGTTCATTAACGTGCACCTACATCCAAGTACATGGCCCTCAAGCATCTTCGCCTCCATAGAAATTGTGGCTGCTGCGGCTGGGATTCGATGCCGCGACCTTCGGGTCAGCAGTCGAGCACCACAACCACTCGACCACCGCGGCGGGTGCAAATGCATAAAGGACCGTCTGACTTTTTGGCTGAGGAGCTCGTACAGCCACAAGGTTGCGAACCCAAAACGCAGACATTAGTCCACGTACCACGGTGGTATAGCGGGTACGGTGCTCGGCTGCCTATCCGAAGGTCGTGGGGTCGATCGCGGCAGCGGCAGTCGCCTTTAATGGAGGTGAAATGCTAGAAGACTGTGTACTCTGCGATGTCTGTGCACGTGAAACAACACCAGATGGTCGAAAATTTCGCAGACCTTCATTACGGCGTCTCTCATAATGATATCGTGGTTTTTGGGGCGTGAAACGCCAGATATTTTAGGGGCGAAGCTCCTTAAGGCGGCACCCGTTCGTCCCTCGTAATCGTAGTCGTAGTGCGTAACCAGTCTTACGCTTTGACCTCCAAGGTTGTGCCGGTGGGAGATTTTTCCTGTGCGTTGTTGAACAATAAAAAATTCGCAGCGTTAGCTAAAAGCCGACTTCTTCTGTCTCTCATTCCCATTAGCATCCATTCTTTACCTCCAAGGTAGTGCCTGGTGAGATTTCTCCTGTGCGTGATTAAACAATAAAAATTTTGTTCAAAACGCCGTTGATTGATGAAATAAACCAACGATAGACGCCAGATGTTTTGTAAAAGAAAAACGAAAGAACGCCAGATGTTTCTAAAGCAAAACGAAAATACGCCAGCTGTTTAACGAAAGACGCCAGATGTTTTCTAAAGCAATGGTTTTCTAAACAATGAAAATTCACAGCGTACATGTAAAATTAAAGTGAGCTGCAAGTCGTCATAACTCATCGAACCTTTAGTATAAACGCGCCCGATCTCACGTCGGTGATGATGTACTGGGCAGAATTCACGGAAGATTCACGGTTTACCGATGACCTCCGCAGCTTCGCCCAATCATCATCATTCACTCCGTGGATATGCTGTGTTTTGAAAAATGCAGACATTAGGCGATGATGGTTGGTCGCTAGGTAACATATCGTGACTTCCATATTGCTCACACAACAATTCAAGAGAGAGAGAGAGAAAGAGGCAGAGAAGAGAATACGACTTTAATACTGGTCTCATTAAAATGTTGTGCGGTAGAATCCTGGGTTTCCTCAGACTTCCTTCTTCCAGAACTCTCCCAGAACAGCCGCTACGCAGTGTCGTCGTCTATACTTATACGCAGATAGGACGAATTTCGGAAAGTAAATAAAAAGAACAGTGTCGTTTCTTTTGTCGATAGCGCTTTCCAACGGCACAGCGCAAATTATCCATATGAAGTAAGGGCAAAGCACCAAAAGCGGCGACGATATCGACACCAACCACATCACTCCCTCTCACAAGGCTATTCGGCAGAACGATCAGTCGCCGACACAAGCGCACATCCCTCGAGCACTACCACAAATGGTCGCAACCTCTTCGCCAGCACAGCAGGGAACTTCGAAGACGTCAAAAAGTTTACCACAAAACATCTACAGAAAGTCTGACTTTGCGCAGTCCTGCTTCGGGGTTCATGTCGCGTTCACAACTTCACTGGCACCTGTTTTAAGCTAACCTTAAGACTTAAGGTACTTGGGTAAAGGCAGGCAACCTGACTATAGTTCGATTTAGGTGCACGTTAAAGAACCCCAGGTGGTCGAAATTTCCGGAGCCCTCCACTACGGCGTCTCTCATAATCATATGGTGGTTTTGGGACGTTAAACCCCAGATATTATTATTGACTATAGTTCACTGTATCTTGGCCACCTTCTGTTTTCCGTCACAGGAAACAAACACCCGTCCTTTTCACTCCCTCCAGCGTGTCCATTAACAGCGCTGACTTTGCGTAAAACAAATCTTCGGTCTTCTTTGGCGTTGCGTTTTTGTCGGTTCACATTCCTCACCGGCATACTGGCTCTGGCTCGTTGTTGTTGTAGGCCACCGGCGTGCGTTGGATATTTGTCGTCTTGTCCTCAGGCTTTTTTGACAGCGGAACTGTTCCAGGGCTGGGCCTGACGGCAGACGAGTGTCCGCGTGGCACGTCACGCTCCGTTTCCCAGATACACGCATAGATCGCATAACTTCCTCGGTCGCGGACGAAGCGGTAGCCGTATGGTGAAACTGGGAAGCGCGACTCGAGCGTGAACAGGGCCTAACGTTGCTGCAGCAGGGGCGGGTGTGGCAGGGGCTGCCACAGGTCCTTTCCAGTGCATCTCTACTCAACAAATAACGTAATCACAGACACCAACACAAAATCACGCAACATCACAGACGATCTCAAGGGAAGCACAGGAGGAACGTAGCTCCGCTGATTCTGCAGATTTCACACTGGGTGGAACCGGGGTAGGTCTTGCGGACACCGTGGCTACATGCTGGGCTGTTTCCCGCGCAGACGATGTCGAGCCGGGAAGCCGACAGCTCAAACACGTTAATTCATTCTGACCAATAAATGTCTCAAGCTGGCTCAGTTAAATTGCTAAATATTCAACAGGCCTCGGTTAATCGGACACGCCAGCGCCAGCCATTGCGGCGCCGCCGAGAATGTCCCCCGAGATGAATGGCTTCCTGTCGCAGTTGTAGCGGCATCCGTAGCGAGTCCACGGGTTGTCCGAGGAATTGGCCGGCCGCAGCGTGTTCCGGAACTCGCTCTCCTTGAGGACGCTCGCCAGACGGTGCGGCATGTTTGTGATGATGCCGTCCACGTTTCTCCTGCGTAATGCGGAAACGATTTGAGCTGAGAATTCAACCTTGGCCAACTCGTGTTGTTGTCTAGGTGTGTGCCTGGCTTCCTGATCAGCTCTGGCAGCATATCGGCCGTTGCCAGAGCCTGGGGCGCATAAAGAATTTTTCTGAGGGAAGGGGGCGGGGGGTCAGATGAAGAAAAGTGGGGACTCAGCTATGGGAGGTAAGTCCTCCTCTTGGGTGTATACATTAAAAAATTCAGGAGTCCTGGCCTTATCGGGAATATGGGCGCAAGCGAAGCTTGTGTGCGCGCCTGACCTACTGCTTTCTTTCTTTCTTTCTTTCTTTCTTTCTTTCTTTCTTTCTTTCTTTCTTTCTTTCTTTCTTTCTTTCTTTCTTTCTTTCTTTCTTTCTTTCTTTCTTTCTTTCTTTCTTTCTTTCTTTCTTTCTTTCTTTCACATCGTAACAATTTTGTATCTCCATACTGGAAATCGGGCCATCATCCACGCACTTAGCATCGCAAAACTTCACTTGCTACGGGCAACAACGACGGTCACGCGTTCATATCCAGAAAACAATGAAATATGGCAGCGTGAAATGGCAAGTCACCTCGATAACCTCGAACAAACATCAGATTGCCGTATCAGAAACAGCTTATCGCCGACAAGCCCACGATCGAGGGAGCGCAAATTTTCGGAAAACGCCGAATACAGATGTGACCGGTGCAATTTCGAGGGCCGCATTTGTTTGCGCTCGCGACGCCAGGAAATTCCTGTGAGTTATAACAAGCTTTGCTTGAAAATGAAAGGAAGGGGAAGGGGGTGGGGGGGTCAGGGCCTCCGAAACTACCGCTCTGGATACTCCAGTGTCCGGAGCTAATGGCGGAATGCCACGGTATATGCGACAGTAGCAACTTACTCATGGAAACGAGATTGGTTTAAGACAGCGTTGCTATTATAACAGTGAATAACCAATATTATCCAACACTTACCGTCATCCAGTCTACTCTATAGCCACAACTAGCCAACGTTAGTGATAATTTAGGTGAAAAAAGAAGAAATACTACACAGGACTCGTTTTTCGCGCTGTAAATTAACTATGAATACCATCTCGGGTTCGATACGGTTAATGGAAGTAGCAAAATATTTTCAGACCTCTCAAATCCTGGCCGTCCAGAGGGCCCGCGCGAGGGCCGTCAGGTTTAACCTGATGGTCCCCGAGTGGGCCTAGCTAGGTGACGTTGAGTTTACTCGTGTCTATTGTGGACCGAATAAAGTTGTTTCACTCACTCACTCACTCACTCACTCACTCACTCACTCACTCACTCACTCACTCACTCACTCACTCACTCACTCACTCACTCACTCACTCACTCACTCACTCACTCACTCACTCACTCACTCACTCACTCACTCAATCGAAGAGTGATCAACTCGCGCAGCTTTCTGGTTTGTATTTTACGACTCTGAATTCTTTTTACCTGAGAGTCTGTTCTCTCGCGCCCTCGATATTTGAGTTCGAAGGCAGGCGAAATTCTTCGCACTCCACATACATTTTTTTGAAGTTGAACTCTAAGGTACCGGTACTTCATGATTGCATGTCTTTGAAATACTACGAACGCCATATTACACCACTCGTCGTTTCAAAAGCAACGTCGATCTCTTTGCGGGCTGACGCCACCCTTGCCCGTAAGGAATCAATAACATAAATGCTCGAGGTCAAAAGGCGTGCTTACGTGCCTTATTGGCCCTTTGTCATCCGCCCGGTGTAGCTTGCAGCGCACTCGACGGGACGCATGAACGGAAGAAGCACCCGACGTACCCTCGCCAACTACTCGACGTATCCCAAACTGCGGCGAGTGATTTGTGGGGCAGCAGACTCTGATTGAAAGGTCATTCGACGATTACCCGCGAAAGTGCTGAAGACCCGTTTCAGGGAAAACAAAAATTAAGCCGGAAAAGAAGATTTGTAACAAAGCCCTAGTTACGTAATCGTGTTCGTTCGAATATTTCCCGTACGGCTCATGCTGTATGGAAAGCGTAGCTACATAAATGACCGTCTAGGTATATGAGCAAAATATCTGGTGCAGATTAATATTTCGTGCGCACTTTCCGATCAGTAGAATACCGTACACACCACCTGCTTTAACAGAGCTACGTATAGACCAATCTTGTTGAAGTGAAATTGCCCGGAAACTCACGTGCGGCCTCCCATTAGACCAATCTTGTTGAAGTAAATTGCCCGGAAACTAATGTGCGGCCTTCTATTACAGACGGTTACGTCTCAATCTACAGAGACTACCGGACAGATAGAAGAAGCTTGCTATGCCTCCTAATTTCTCAGGTCCAGCCTGTCTCCGCGATGTTGAAAGGATCTCGCCATATAGCATATGTCCTTGCCAAAGAAGTTACCCCAAATTCACATTTTAAGCGCAGTTGCCAACGCTGATGGTACGTCCATCACCTGGTCTTGATGGAGTTTACTTTTGCGAGTAGCTAGGCTTTAGGAACGCTTCGTGAATTGAGTAATACGTTAAGGTTTCGCTACGTCCCTCCTTGGAAGGAGCATTCTTACACAGGCAAATCAATGCCCTTCCCGGCCCTAAAGAACCACCTCGGAATCCTATCCTGGCTGAATACTGACTGCTACGTACCTTCTTCGTACCAACATGGGAGCAATTTCTACCGACGACAGTTGACGTCTGGCACGAAGAGATTCGCAAGAACCGAGTGCCACAACCACTGCAATCTCCCAGGGCAAACCGACGTACAACTCGGCAATGCATCTGGTAGTATGTAAGCAGCTTTTGTGTACATTTAAAGCAAGAAGGTGGGACATAACAGTATTCCGCAATGACTTGGCTCCACTTTCTTACTCTGTTGCACTAGTGGGGATGGCTTAATAACGTTTTCCGAGAGTTGTGAGGCCTTACTTTAAAACAGAGGTCTCAAACTCACCTCAGTCACGAAACTTGTTCCCGCAAGGGCCAGAAGAGTGAAGAAAATTGGAGCGGGGGGGAGGGGGGGGAGGGGGGGGGTTGAACAAAATGGCACCTAAACCTGCCATTTGAACGGAACGCGTTTCCCATATTTCCCTTATGTTGTATATGGATCATTTCTGAAGGGTTTTGGAGTCGGGATTCGAGAAACTCTACGTGCTGATATCCAGAATGACTCAAATCTGGACACCGCTTCTGAAATATATAGATTTTCTTCCACGGCTGTGTTTCAACACATGATGACCCCATGGGGTGCCATACGGAAAAAAAAATCGGCAGATTCCACGCAGTGTGGGAATCGATGTAATGCGAAGCAGCCAGCAAAGAGCTAAATACATCGTCTTGTTTGTCATCGAGGCTAATGAAGTCATTCATGTCGTGACATCTAGTTCGCTATATATCGCGAGATTGTGATACATGCATGCGTGTACAATCTGGTATATGCCATGCTAATGAAACATATATTCTGGTACATGTATACGATGCGTGATCTGGCATTTATGTTAGTCACGCACTCCTGTCATGTCAATACCCATTTAGGTACATATCCAGTTAACAAAACGGCTGCGAGTGCACCGTGAGCGTGGCGTCTAAATCGTACCCTACATGACATGCATTTCATGATTTTACCACCTGTTATTTATGTTCGTCACACAGTCACGTAGACACAATACAAATTTTGGTGTATATGAAGCTAGCGAAACGGCCGCCGGCGCACCGTGAGCGTGTCACGTAAGTCATGCTTTACATGACATGCGTTTCGTTATTTCATGTTACCACCTGTTATTTGTGTTCGTCACACAGTCACGTCGAGCGATACCAAATTTGGTATATATATCAAGCTAGCGCAACGGCCGCCAGCGCACCATGAGCGTGGCACGTAAGTCATGATGTACATGACATGCCTGTCATGATTTTCATGTTAATTCCTGTTATTTGTGTTCGTCACACAGTCACGTCGCGCGATACCAATTTTGGTATATATCAAGATAGCGAAACGGCCGCGAGCGCACCATCAGCGTGGCATGTAAATCATGCTGTACATGACATGCGTGTCATGATTTTCATGTTAACTCCTGTTATTTGTGTTCGTCACACAGTTACGTCGCGAGATACCAAGTTTGGTATATATCAAGCTAGCGCAACGGCCGCCAGCGCACCATGAGCGTGGCATGTAAATCATGCTGTACATGACATGCGTGTCATGATTTTCATGTTAACTCCTGTTATTGTGTTCGTCACACAGTACGTCGCGAGATACTAATTTTGGTGTATATCAGCTAGCGAACGGCCGCCAGCGCACCATGAGCGTGGCATGTAAATCATTGCTGTACATGACAGGCGCGTCATGATTTTCATGTTAACTCCTGTTATTTGTGTTCGTCACACAGTTACGTCGCGAGATACCAAGTTTGGTGTATATCAAGCTAGCGGAACGGCCGCCAGCGGCACCATGAGCGTGGCATGTAAATCATGCGGTACATGACATTGCTGTGTCATGATTTTCATGTTAACTCCTGTTATTTTGTTCGTCACCCAGTTACGTCGCGAGATACCAAGTTTGGTGTATATCAAGCTAGCGCAACGGCCTCAGCGCACCATGAGCGTGGCCCGTAAGTCATGCTGTACATGACATGCGTGTCATGTTTTCATGTTAACTCCTGTTATTTGTGTTCGCACACAGTTACGTCGCGAGATACCAATTTTGGTGTAATATCAAGCTAGCGAAACGGCCGCAGCGCACCATGAGCGTGGCATGTAAATCATGCTGTGCATGTCATGCGTGTCAGATTTTCACGTTTTT